>NW_015389302.1:53712-62682 GCF_001527695.2 Protobothrops mucrosquamatus
AAAGTTTTTATATAGAGGGAGATTTTTTTTAACTCTTCTGAAATTTATCCTAGCTTTCCCCCCCCCCTCCTCCTCCTCCTCCTCCTCCTCCTCCTCCTCCTCCTCCTCCTCCTCTTCTTCTTCTTCTTCTTCTTCTTCTTCTTCTTCTTCTTCTTCTTCTTCTTCTTCTTCTTCTTCTTCTTCTTCTTCTTCTTCTTCTCCTCCTCCTTCTCCTTCTCCTTCTCCTTCTCCTCCTCCTCCTCCTCCTCCTCCTTCCTTCCTTCCTTCCTTCCTTCTTCCTTCTTCAAAATTGTGCCACTAATATTGTTAACAAGGCTGCCAAAATTCAATCCTTTCATTGGAGGGAAATCTACAGCTAACCAAGAGGGCAAAAGAAAAGGTTTGCTATTCTATTGCCATGATGATGCAGTGGTTAGAATGCAGTATTGCAAGCTGATTCTGCCGACTGCCAGCAGTTCAAGCCTAACTGGCTCAGTGTTGACTCAGCCTTCCATCCTTCCAAGGTTAGTCAAATGATGACTTCAGTTCAGAACTGAACTGTTCTGAAAGGCAATTGGACTTTGAAAAGGTGTTTTTCTGAAGGCAACTGGACTCTCTTAGGTTTTTCTCTTTTTCAAAATGTTTCACTTCTCACCCAAGAAGCTTCTTCCGTTCAGAACTAAAAAAAGCTTCTTGGAGGAGAAGCGAAATGTTTTCAAGAAAAAAGGCAGAAAGCCAGTTGCCTCTGGAAGCGCACCTTTGGCTTGACAAGACTCTTCCTGGCTGAGAACTAGGCTTTCTCTTTAATCATAATAAATATGCCCTTGTTGGCATGAGGAAATATCTTGGGACCTTAGAAGGTCCACCATATTTGTTCTTCTTGGCTGTACCCAAACATCTCCTCCTAAGTATTCTGTATTTCCCACTGAGGGGTAAGCAAACATGATATCTTTTCTGTTTTGCAGAGAAATAGATGGGGGCGTGAGTTTTTCCACTGCAACACACTCTTCTGAATTGTGTGAGCCATCTACTCATACTCTTAGCCCTTTTTTCTTCTGAGAAACATATGCAATTAAGCTCATGTACAGCGAAGCCATGTAACGAAACAAATAACAAAAAAAAGATCTCACATGTCAGGGACAGCTATCATTTCAGGTGTATTTCAGTGGGCATGTACATCCAAGTATTGCTGTTCTTAAACAACATTTCCAGAGCATTGTGTAAGAATTCCGGAGAGTCACATTTCAGTTCACCCTCTCTACAGTGATCCTACCCAAAGCATTTTAAAAAAAAAAAAACACCTTCCACACATTAGAAGAAACAAATTTACAATGCAGCACATAGAGAATAAAAGCAGAAAGAGAAAGGGACAAAGAGAAAGAAATGAAGCATAAGAAAGATTTAACAAGCTTCTTTATCCTTCCATGTGTTTCACTGGGTCCTCTCTGAAAGCCTCTTCTGTTGGTTTCAAAATGTCAATTTCTTTTGAAGAAAACTGAGAATTGCCCTAATATCCTTGAAATGATGGTCTTCGTTTGTGACGTATAGTTACTTCTCTAAATTAGTTTTCCTCCGACTTTGTGTTTGTAGGAAATATTGAAAATGTCTTTCTTTCTTTCTTTCTTTCTTTCTTTCTTTCTTTCTTTCTTTCTTTCTTTCTTTCTTTCTTTCTTTCTTCTCTTAGACACAGAGCAATGTTGCTTCATAAGTTCTTCCAGGCGTCTAATCCAGTTATTTTGTAAAATTAAATATTAGATTAACCCAAGTGGTCTTTCCTATAATAAATGCACATCAGACTTGAAAAATGTGTACGTTACACTAGTGAGGAAGACTTACATCCATCTAACTCTTCCAAACTCACAGCTAACCATTCATTTTAACTCTTCCTCCCACTTTGTAGCCTAATGGTACTGGTTATTCTCCCTTGCTGATTGACAGGGGAAGAAGAAACTATGGTCTAAAGTCTCATTGGAGGATGATAAGATTAAGAAGACTGAGTTGTACTTGCTTTTCAATTCTAAAGGACATCAAACCTGACTGTTCTTTGGAAGGACAGATATTGAAGCTCAAAGAATTTGGCCACCACATGAGAAAAGAGGACTCCTTGGAGAAACCCTGATGTTGGGAAAGACGGAAGGCAAAAGGAGACAGGGACAGCAGAGGGTGAGATGGTTAGATAGGGCTGTCAACGCAATGAACATGAATTTGGGCAAACTGCAGGAGACAGCGGAGCCTGGGATGGGATTACAAAGAGTCAGGCATGATTTAATGACTAAACAACAAGAAGTACATGCTTTCTTTCTCCATTTGTTTCTGCTTTTGGATGGGAGAGGCAGACAGAAATTAGGATTGGGGGGACATGATAACTGCCTTCCAGTTCCAGTGGAACAGCTTGCCTTCAGAAATAGTGGGTGCTCCATCACTGGAGGTTTTTAAGAAGAGACTGGACAGTCACTTGTCTGAAAGGGTATAGGTTCTCCTGCTTGAGCGGGGGGCTGGACTAGAAGACCTCCAAGGTCCCTTCCAGCACTATTCTATTCTATTCTATTCTATTCTATTCTATTCTATTCTATTCTATTCTATTCTATTCGGCCTTTCACAAAGAAAAGGGGATTGATTCATTATCCAAACACCAGAGGAGAAGAAGTAATGGGTAGAAGCTTGTGAAAGAGAGATCTAACCTAGAACGAAGGAGAAATTTCACGACTGTGAGAACAATTAATCATTGGAACAGGATGCTCCATCACTGGATATTTTCAAGAACAACCATTTGACTGGGATAGTAGAAGGTCTGCTGTTTCGAACAGGGGATCGGACCAGAAGACCTCCAGGCTCTCTTCCAGCCCTATGATTCTATGTTCTGTGAAATTACATTTCAATCACTGACCAACAGAATTACATTCGATAAAACGAACAACACAAAACTATCCCCTAACAACAAATATTATTGCCCACCATTTGTGGGTGAAGCTTATGCACAGCGTAGCAAAAACGTTGCTACTTTTAGAAGAATACATTGATTATTGAACAAATAAAAACGAGCAGAGTGATCCAAACATTTAAAGAGAAGAAGGGTGATCCACAAGGGTGGCAAATGTTCCTGTAGACTTGCCAATACAGAAAAACGTGAGCTCTGGTTTCTATGGTACCCATATCACTGGGTTTCATATGGGGCTTTCCTATGTAGGACAGGGATAATTGGATAGATTTATAAGGAAAGGAATCGTTAAGATCCCTTAGAGTGAGAACCTTTATCAGAAAGCAGCACTGGGAGACTTCTGCAAGGGAGTGGGGATGTGAGCTATGTACGTCAGGCTAAGAATTAAAAATATGGAAATATGGATGCTCTCGTGTCCTCTTTGAGAGCTTCCTGGAAGCAGCTGCTTAGCCATTGTGGGAATTTTAAACAGAATGCTAGCCCTGAATCCTGAGCCAAGAGATCTTGTCTTACGTTGGTATGTTCCTCTTTAAATGTCAGAGAAAAGTCCATATGGTACGAAAAGTCCATCTTCTGGTTTCTATAATTTTATTAATCATTTGCATACACATATACCCAATACCCACCCCTCAAAAGGATCGTTCCTTCCTCCTATGGAAGTGCTGCCCTTCAATGGAAAAGAAAAATAGAAGCAGCTCCCTTTCGGAAGACTGAAAGCTAGGTAGAAATCCAAAAATCATCAGAATAAGAAAATCAGAAGCAGCCATTTAGGCCACCGGGACCATCCCTTTAACGAATATATTTACAATGCAGTTGAAATGTAATGAAGGTGTAAAATCGCGCTGTACAGTATCAATGGTATAGCAAGTCAACACAGTATCTACCTAGAGATTCAACTGTCCAGGTATCAGGGGACTTCAAGAATGTTCCCTTCTCTCTGCTACCTTCTGATGTTCAAACAAAAGGCCCTTTGAACACCTGTCCTTCAAACAGGAGTAAAAGATTGGCCTTCAAGAGAACAAAGCAGAATACAGGAGATTCTCTAATTAGATGGGGAGGGTGAATGTGTGTGTTCTCCTAAGCTATTAAGACTAGAACAAAGCTCATCCTGTCACATGTGAAGATTCTGCAAGTTGTCCTTACAAAGAAGGCATAATAAGTGAAGTAAACAAAACCTATCTGACTTGGAGTTTTCTTAAGATTCCTACAGCAAGTTCTGGAAATCCATTGTCTTCAGACTCATTTACTATGAACCAGATGTTCACAAACTTGAACTTATGGCCATGAATACGGCTTTACAGGACTACTTTGAAAAAAAAAACCCAACAGAATTATCATTGCCTTTGTATGCCTTCTAATGTTCTTAAGAGTTTTAAGCTTCCTTTCTTTTTACAATTATGTATTGTAATAATAATAATAATAATAATAATAATAATAATAATAATAATAATAATAATAATAATAATAATAATAATAATAATAATAATAATAATAATAATAATAATAATAGTGTATTCAATTTATAAGGTCAGGTAAGAAAAAAAATGACTCAATAGCTTCCTTGTTCGCCATGCTAACTTAGAATTTGTGCTACTATTATCTTCATAACCCTTTCTGAAATTCACTAGTTTATTCATGCAACAACAGGACGGAACATTTTGAACAGTATTGATACAGATCATTCTTTACCCTGCCCTCAGAGTGATGATTTGATGATCCCATAAGATGATCCCATCAGAGACAAGGACAATGGATGGAAACTAAGCAAGGAGAGAACTAATCTCCTCCAGAAGTTGTGGGTGCTCCATCACTGGGGGCTTTCAAAAAGAGACTAGACAACTATTTGTCTGGCATGGTATAAAGTCTCCTGCCTTAGGCAAGGAATTGGACTAGGACCTCTGTTATTCTGTTAATTTGAAATAGGGACATTTGAATGGGTCTTCTACTGATGAGCCAAGATGATCTTTCTTGACAGCAATTGTCCAATTTTTCCAACAACAGATAGCAATGTCAGAAAGTGAATCTGCCAGCTTTGGTGTGCTCTTGTACACTGTAGTAGATCTTTGTTATTAAATCAAAGAGCATATCTCTTGGGACAGGAATGTGTTAGATGGGGAATTTGCAAGCCAAGTCTATACCTGCTGTTTATTTGTTAGTTAAGGCTGAATGAAGCTCAAGAGTTTTATGCCTAAAATTCATGACGTTTAATGAATGTTGTTCCAAGAAGCCCCACTCAACATGTATTCAAAGAGGAGGCTTCTAATGGGACAAGACTGGGACTGTTTCTTCCTAGTAATCAGTCTATTGGTTTCAGAACTGCTTGCAAATGGTGTTAGGCCAGAAAACAGCTGTTGTGTTTTTTAAACTCAGTTCTCATTCAGTTTCGATAAACTGGAGGCTAAATGAATGGTTGTGGGAACTGTAATGGCTTTCAACACACTTTCAAAGGAGAAGAGAACATGAGGGCTGGAGTGTTACATTCTTGCCCTAGGCCAGGGGTAGGCAACCTTGGCTCTTTTATGACTCATGGACTTCAACTCCCAGAATTCCTGAGCCAGCATGGCTGGCTCAGGAATTCTGGGAGTTGAAGTCCATGAGTCATAAAAGAGCCAAGGTTGCCTACCCCTGCACTAGGCACAAAACGACCTAATGGTACATGTCCATTTTCTTTCTTTCTGCAGCCTTTCTGAAAAGTTGCTTCCTCATATTGTTCCTTGAGAAAATGGAAATCCAGAGAGGCTGTGATCCTTGGAGGAATGACGTTCCAGAGAGGCTGCAAGCCATACTGTGGAAGAAAGAAAATGGACACGTATCACTAGGTCATTTTGCGCCTAGTGCAAGAACACTCCAGCCCTGAGGAATTCCCTCAAATTCTCTTCTCCTTTGAACGTGTGTTGAAAGCAATTATAGAATAACAGTACAACAGAGTTGGAAGGAACCTTGGAGGCTTCGAGTCCCATCTGAATACAAAGCATCCCAAATGGTCTTCCGCAGGAGTCCATAAATACGGCATCATCAGAAACAGAACCCTGTGGGCCAGATACACTTTTGCTGGTTTATTCTCCAAGAAAACTGCTTCAGTCTTCACCCCACTGTATTTCAAAGATAGCATTTATGTTGGGTTTATAACTCAGTTCAATTCTTCCTAGGCTTTAATTGCAAAAGTCATCTTGCAGTTCTCAAACGTGTTAGTGAAAATACCAGTAATAATGGCTGGGTGATGGTGGTGTGTCACGTCTGCTTTTTGCTTTGTTATTTCAGCACCTCATCTCACCCCAAATCTTTTCTGCAAACCACACCTACCCATCATTTAATCCCCTTTCAGGGCAAGCAACATTATGCATGAATCCCAATACATAAACATATACGTATACGTATACGTATACGTATACGTATACATATACATATACATATGCATATGCATATGCATATGCATATACATATACATATACATATACATATACATATACATATACATATACATATACATATACATATACATATACATATACATATACTCCTGGAAAAGTATCCCATCAAGAGTTTCAACCGTCCTTCCGTCTCCATCTCCGAAATACAAAACAGAACCCAATATGATTTGGTTGGAGCTTCCTGGAGCCACATCTTTAAAAAAACAAAAAACCCTGAGCGATTCACATAAGATCACAGCTATTCTTCATCCTCCCACCAAGGAATAAATCCTTGGATAAGATTTGTTCTCTTTTCTTTTCTTTCTCTCCCCTCCCCTCCCTCCCTAGACTGTCTTAGTTGGAGAATTAGGAAAGTGAGATCAAATGGAGTAAGAAAATGGAGAGAGTGCAAACTTCGCCCATTGCTCAGGGACAATCATGCTGAAAGATTAATCCACCCTCTCAATTAACACCTCACATGAAAATCCTAACAAGGTCATGGGATCTGTGCCGCCGCTCGGTCAATCAACGGTTGCCTGCTTCCATACAAACCCAGATCGAATGCAGAATTAACACTGTTCCCCAAGCCCTCGCTCACCATCTCGCCTCAAATTAAGCCCTTGCATGGAGCAGATATGAAAAGCATTTCTAATTAGGGTCTAGGGTTACCGGTTAAAATGCGGTCGCGCCGTCTCCCAGCCATTCTTCGACGTGTGTGGGGGATTTTTTTTTTAATATATCATTTTAATTAAACTCAGATACTATTTAATTCCTACCTGCATATATTTAATGCTACTTGAATGCAGACCTGATAAAGTATATTACTGATCCTCGCTTAGCTGCCACAAGGACTTATTAAAGAGAGGGCGACTGTCTTCTAGATCTTCCTTGTGCCTCGTTGCAATAATTACTTCTCCCCCCCCCCTCCATCAAATGAAAAGCATAATATTTTTCCTCTCTCTGTCTCACTCTGTAAATAGATTTTTTTTTCCCCTGGTGAAACCTTGGCTTCACTACTCTTTTCACAAAATTATAATTAGAATGCCACGGTTGCCTGTCAATTGCCTGTTAAAACTCACTTCGCAAATTTGTTACTTTCTTAAAATCTGCAGGTGTTGGCAGAACTCTCAATATCAACCCTTGAAAATGTCCACACACACACACACACACACACACACACCCCGCAGTGTAGTGCTCCCCCATTTTGTCCCACACTGACCATCAATGAGGATGTCACTGAATGTTCATGCATGACTCAAGAATGATCCAGTATGTTAGACCATCAATTATGACATCAAGTGCATGGCTGCCTGGGTCTCATAGGAGAGTATTAGTAAGCAGGATCCTTGCTGTGTTTTTAATATCTCCTTGATGTCTCCAAATTGTCTTTCATGCTACTACCTAGCTTGGTTATTCCCAGATTCTGTTGCAGCAGAATTATTTGAGAATACCACTTCTAGAAATGAATTGAACGTACTTCACAGCAACTGGATCTCATATTGTCAGGCAAAGCATTGTTAGTTCTTATGTTGGCTACATGTAAGACAGGGTGAGAACCCTCAGCCTAATTTGAAAAGTCTTGGTAAGCAATGTCTCCAGAGCTCCATCAAGAAGGATCTGTCTTTTTTTAACAGTCAATGGGGAGGAGGAGGAGGAGGAGGAGGAGGAGGAGGAGGAGGAGGAGGAGAACATATATGCAAGCTAATATAAATTTCACAGAGTGCAGAAAAGTTAGAGCAGGAGAAGGAGAAGGAGGAGAAGGGGAAGGAGGAGGAGAAGGAGGAAGAGGAGAAGGAGAAGGAAAAGGAAAAGGAAAGGGAAAAGGAAAAGGAAAAGGAAAAGGAGAAGGAGAAGGAGAAGGAGAAGGAGAAGGAGAAGGAGAAGGAGAAGGAGAAGGAGAAGATATATGCAAGCTAAGATAAATTTCACGGAGTACAGAAAAGTTAGAAAATCTCCCTCTCCATAAAAAAAGTTAAAAATGGAGTGCTTAACTGTTGTCCAGATCACCTACATGATATTTGGATTAAAATGAGCATGCTTAATTTGATTACTGTATTAATCCATTTTCTCACTTTGCACAACACACTATATTATTAACTAACCCAGAGGTTAGGTATTCCCAGTGCATATAGGCATAACTACACATACACACAGACAGACACACACACACACACACATTGCAAGTATTATAACAAAGAGAGAGAACAAGAATATTTAGATCGTACAACAGGCAGTGGTAGCCTACATAATCAAGCATTGGCACCCTAGCAGGAAGCTGCAAATAAAATAAGACTTCCCTGGACCATTGATGCTAAGAGGGCCTCTGGGATATGTCCCAGCAGTTTATGAGTGGAATTTGAGAAGATGGCAACAACCAGCAAAGCCTAGGATCAAGAGGGAGCAGAGGACTATGGGTAGAATGAAAGTATCCCCCCCTACTTAACTTGAGCAAGCAAGCTGTTTATTATCCAATTGACAACATTAACAAAGGTTTCCACTCCCTGATTTAAACCATTTCTTTTTGAGGTGTTATAAAAATGAAGTCAAAATGTCAGGAGTACTGTATGCAGCTTTTTTCCTATCTATATCTATATATATCTATATCTATATCTATATCTATATCTATATCCTTATCTATATCCT
>NW_015389302.1:62687-117078 GCF_001527695.2 Protobothrops mucrosquamatus
CCTCTGGAACGAACTACCCCCCGAGATCCGGACGATTCCGGATCTCTTAACCTTCCGCCGCGCCCTCAAGACATGGCTTTTTCAACAAGCGGGCCTGACCTAGGGTGAGTTTTAAATAGGGACAATTTTTAACGATTTTAAAGAGCCACAGCTACCAATATTTGGGTTTTAATTGGTTTTTAGTAGGGGAAATTCTTTTTGTATGATGTTTTAATATGCTGTGAGCCACCCTGAGTCCCATGGGGAGAAGGGCGGCATATAAATCCTAAAAATAAAAAATAAATAAATCTATATCTATATCTAATCTATATCTATATCTATATCTATATCTATATCTATATCTATCTCAACTATTATCAATCTATCTATCTCTATCTATCTGTCTGTCTGTCCATCATCTATCTTATCTCAGAACTGCAACATTAACTTGTTCAGAGAAGAAATATGAGCATCCTCCACACAGCCACAGTGAAGCTATGCTTTTTATGGCATACATTTTTTACAGCTCAAACGGGTCCATTTTTACCAAATGTTTTGCCCATTAATCCAAGCATGGCTTCCTGCTATAGCAGGAAGATAACTTGATTAAACTGTTAGCCACTTGAATGGTTTTGTTTAACTAGATTTAGAGGTACCCAGGAGCACTTACACCTCATAAATGCTTGCAGCATTCCCACAAACACAAAGTTGTCATTGGATTCTAAATGCTGATTTGAAATAAATCAGAAATAGTTAAATCCATAGGGTAATCAGATTAGCCTCAGCAGGTGGCAGTATTTAGCCAACCCTGGCTGATTTCAAAAAGTTTAGGAAAGTCATCCCTGGTTAGTACTTGGATGGGGGAAACCACCATTTCAGAACTATAGGCTGAATAACAACAACAACAACAACAACAACAACAACAATGTCTTCCCTAATACTGCAAGGAAAGCTGCATTAATTCAGACACCAGGAGCCTATGTTCACCGGAGGACATTTTTTACTTTTTAATCATTGACTCATTTAATCAATGAATTCAACTCATTGTCAGTAAATATCAGTGGATGGCTTCATACTTCTATGGCAGAGTCCATGTTTGTCGTGCCAATATTACCAGTTTAGCCGGGCATTCCAACCGAAGCAGAGTCTGAATGGAAGAAGTTTTGACTTTACAGAAGGAGCTGGTATATATTTCCACCTCTTCATTTGGGGAAAAACTGTAAGACAGAGATTGCTCCAGAATTAGTAGTCCAAATATTCTGTTTCATTCTCAGAGGGAAGGCATGGCTTTTTTTTTTAAATTTCCTCTCCGTGATAACAGCCCCCTCCTTGGACCTGTCAGTCTTTTCTAACAATGCATCCTTGGGATCATGCGAAGAGCGAAGAAAAATAAAAATTGACCCTAAGCGTCCATCAGTGTGCAGGTGGGCAATGCATTAGTGGAAGCCTCTTTCTTTCCATCCAAAGTACCTTCAGAGCAGCTGATAGTCTCCAAAGAAATGTAAAAAAAATTAAATACTGCTGGGAAGAGCTAAAATCTCAGTTTGTACAATTGGCTTTGTTGTTAGTACTGTACAATAAATATTGTGCAGTAATTGTGTCACAAAGATCTGTTTAGAGCAGTCTTTTTTGGAGCTCTCCAAGGTACTGCACCAAAGTTCTTGCTTTCACTACATGTTGGCTTTGCACCCTTAGCATAACTAAGAAACCTATAGTGCAACATGTTCTGACCATCCCAGGAGTCACATCTATGATTTATTTGGGCATAGCATGACATGCGAACACCGCATTCTTAGCTGTGTTAACCTTTTATTAGCTTAGCTTTTCAGGTGGTGTGAACCCAATCAAGGACAAAGTATCCATTCTGGGTCTCTGTCTCTGTATATATGTATGTGTATACACACATATGTGTGTGTGTGTGTGTGTGTATACATATACATACATAGACTTAGACACAGACATATAGACATAGAGATAAACACACAGACATATATTGAAAAATTTAATAACAATAGTGAGAGAAAATAAAAACTAAACTAGAAAAATAGAAAGAATAGAGAAAGATGAATAAAAGATGCAAATAAAGAAAAGGAAAGAAAAGAGAATCCCGCTTTGAAAGAGGTGGGACAGTACAGAAATGTAATAAATAAGTAAATAAGTAAATAAGTAAATAAGTAAATAAGTAAATAAGTAAGTAAATAAATAAATAAATAAATAAATAAATAAATAAATAAATAAAATTCTTTGCCTCGTTTCACACAATACCCTTCAACCTCTTACCAAATTAACCCATACTCTAATCAGACAAACTGCTTATGTACAAAGCTAAAGCAAGAATTAAAAACCAGGCAAGCTTAATGGGATACATAGGACATAGAGTAATAGGGTTGGAAGAGACCTTGGAGGTCATCTAGTCCAACCCCACGCTCAAGCAGGAGACCCCAGCCACTCTGGGGTCAAGCAGGTGACCCCAGCCACTCTGGACAAATGGCTGTCCAGTCTCTTCTGGAAAAACTCTATGAATACAAAGCAGCTCCGAGTTCTTTTACTTCATCTGGTTAAAACCTGAGTGTTTCGTATTTCTAAAGCAGAGTAGCTCCTACTTCTAAAGCAGTCACCCCAGAGAGAGCTTCTACGGGCACCCTCTCCTTTAGCGCTGATTTATTTACTCTCTCTGTGTCATCTTTGAGTGGTAATCTTCTAATAGGGAAGATAGAGGATTGCATGGTGAGTAGCCTTCTTTGCAATTTACATGCTCGGGGTTGTGTGCTCCGAGGTCTGCCTTACACAGCTTGCCACACAGCCAGGCAGCAGTGTGTAAATCTGTACTCACCCCTTCCCCAATCTGCCATCACTGCTGCCACCTCCCCTCCCCTCCCCTCTGCCCACTACTTCTCTGGCTTCTAAAATTATCTGCTTTCTACTTCCTTTTTCATGTTCAAAGCATAGCAAATGTATTTGACATGTTCTGAATGCACAAAACTCGGAGGCGGTGGAAAAGCAACACAGAACTGATCCAAATTGCTATAAGATTGCGCTCTGGTGATCATTCTTTCCGGGGGGGGGGAAAGAAGAGGGGGAGGGGTCTTGACAAGCAAACTTTGATCAGAAGCATCAAAGATCAGCAGGGATAAAATGGTGGCAGAACATAATAGGGTGTAGTAGTAGGCCCTGCTATCGCAGCTCTTCCTTTTGAATATTAGTTCAGCTGTTGTGTAAACGCCAGTGTTATTGTGGTGGAATAACATTGGTTTTATGTAATTTGATCAAGCACATTTTGTATAATTTTATCAGCGGTATTGCAGAACAGCCCAACAGGGGAAGGAAGGGACGAAGCCTCCGCCCCAGGCTGCTTCCAAAACAAAGAATAGGTGAGAAGGATAACCTTGGATAATTAATCATGCCACTAAACGCAGGAAAACCACAAGTACATGGAGCCAGGCATAGCCTTTATATACAGGTATCTTGTTTTATTGGCTAGGAATGTCAGCTTAGTTTTCTAGCATGCTTACCACTGAAGTCTTGAAAACAGCAGGCATCTTTTGGCAGCGTGCTTTCTGATGATTTGCTAACCTAGAAGGAAATAAGGGTCCAAGTTTTAATTTATGCCTTTTGCCCTTTAAAGTCCCAATATATATATATACAGTAAAAGTAACCCCCTTTCTCCAGTGGCATAGCTTGCATTGCTATTCATACTTTCAGGGTTCCTCCACAATTTTGCAACTCCCAACAATAAAAAAAAAATAGGACTACTGTATCTCTCCTTTCCCTGACATCTACTGACCACAAGGAAGATGGATAGGAACATACGCACCCTTCAGTGCCTCTGTGCATCTAGCTTCCTTCTCGTTGATCCCGCACAGCTAATGTTCAGAAGACATGCTTAACCAAATCTGGTTGAAAATCAATCAATCAATCAATCAGAATAGAGCTGGAAGGGACCTTGGAGGTCTTCTAGTCCAACCCCCCCTGCTCAAGCAGAAGACCCAATTCCATTTTGGACAAATGGCTGTCCAGTCTCTTCTTTCAGTTGCATTTATATACTATAAATACCATGCAGGTTTGGTTAGTTTAACCTTGGTTAGTCTGTACCTCTGTCTGTCTGTCTGTCTGTCTGTCTGTCTGTCTGTCTGTCTGTCTGTCTGTCCCACTAGATAGACCAGGCCAGGAAATCCACAGGAAGGCTAAAACTAATTTTAATGAGATTGTGTATACAAACAGAAGTCTAATTATGCAATTTCCCCTCTTATACTCCAGTGAATCAGGGAGATGTCTTCTCTTCCAGATATTATCTCCTTCCCTTGGACTTAAAAGATGTTTCTGTCAAGGTCCTCTTCCTCAGTCTCTATAATGCGGGATAAAATGTCCATATGAATATCAGGACTGAATGTCGATTGAAATCGTGACCCCTAGCTTAAGATATTCTTTGACAGTTAGCGACCATATGACCTTGGGGACTGCTGTGCTCAACATTCTCCAGCCAACATTGCCAGTGCCCTCCAGAAAAGTTGGAAGTATGTTGTCGGAATCCTCTTGCCATCATGCTGAATGGCCATAATGTAAGAGATGGTTAGAGTCGTAAATCCAACCCATCTGGGGGCGCCAGGCTGCAGAAGGCTGATTCAAATCCAGCATTCTTTTCATGGTTCCACACTGTCTCCTTGCAGCTTTAAATGCCTTGAGACATCCTGAGACAACTGTAATCTGTCCATTGATACTACATCAAGTCTGTCGACCTCTTCAAGAAAGGCAGGACAATCAGCATTACAGAAATAGGAATTTGATCTCTCTCTCTCTCTCTCTCTCTCTCTCTCTCTCTCTCTCTCTCTCTCTCTCTCTCTCTCTCTCTCTCTTTCCTCTCCCTCCCTCCCTCTCTTCCTCTCTCTCTCTCTGCCTTTCTCCCTCAAAGCAGCAGATGGCCCCTACCTCATTTTTATTCTTTCCACTCTCAAATGGAGCCTGTCACATCAATGCCAACTTCGACAGGTTTCCAACGTGTCTTATGTACCTAGGAACTTAGTGATCAGTAAATCCACTCAATTTAACTGTGTGGCTTTGAAAAGACAATTTGTCCCTCAGACCTGGATTGAAAAATGCACATGACCGGCACATGGAGCAAATCAGAGTCTCTCCATCTGTTATGCAAAGAGAGAGAGGGGGGGGGGGCAACTGAGATTAATAATGGGGGGCGGAATCATTTATGCAACCGCCTTCCAAGTTATACATCCCAGACAGAGGAGGGCACCAACCAAACAATCTGGAAACAAACAAGTGTCTATTGAAGAGATTGATGGTGAATTAATGGAAGCTTTCTTCTGATTGGGAAAATAAAGGCAGATTCTCACAACCATTTTAATATACTGGAAGGAAAAAAGGAATCTCTCCATGTTACCAAAGTGGAAGATGAGTTGACATGTTGTTATTCAACAGGTCCTAGATCTGCAAAAGACTCCAGAATTTTCTCATGCCCAGAAGAGATTCCCCATGCATTATAAGTTTTCCAACAATGGCTGGCTATTACATTTGGAAAGTACCACATGGGAAAAATTCATCTAAGGCGAAGGTATGGATCACAACTTAAATCCTCATCAGATTTCATAATTTCCTAGTGATTCTTCTGGGCAATATAAATATCTCAATATGCATTGAAATTCTTTAAAGGCTCATCACCATTCTGATACCCTGACCCCCTTCCCAAAACAAAGATGGTCCTCACCACCACAGGTTAGCTTTGATATTTGATAGAACAAATGAGCCCCCGTTGGCATTAAGTCTATATGGAACACAGACGTATTACAATATCATCATTATATCCAAATATGTTTCTTTGTTTGAAGAGTTGTGTTAGTCTGTTGTGGCAGAAAAACAGGAATCTGGTAGCACATGTTATTAAACTGTGTAAGCTTTTTTGAGATAATGAAGTTGATAAAATGTTGATGCTTTAGGCTGGTGCTATGTTTTGCTTTTTTTTTTCTTTAATGGAAAAACTTGGTATTGCTAAGGGACTTTTTTTTGTTGTTTTAAGGTTTATGGAGACAGAGCAGGGTCACCAAGCTGCCCTAGTTTACTGCACACCACATCATTTCTCTGTGCTGAAGTCATACATGCTTCTCCACTCAGTTCTGGCAGGGTTCTGAACGGGGATGGAGTAATGTAAGCCCAAGTCATTACACTTCTTCCCACGTAGCTAAGACAATGCTCAAGTTTGACCCAGCTCCCTTTTACAACCCTTGGCTCATCCCCGTCCATTCTGTGTTTTGAATGTTGGGATTTACATGTTTAATTCAAATGAGCCACCAAGGCAAAAGATAGATTCAAGGAGGAGAAAAGAAAAGAAAAGAAAAGAAAGGAAAGGAAAGGAAAGAAAGAAAGAAAGAAAGAAAGAAAGAAAGAAAGAAAGAAAGAAAGAAAGAAAGAAAGAAAGAAAGAAAGAAAGAAAGAAATCCCAAGTCTCATCTCTTCCCCAGCGGAAACATTTT
Organism: Protobothrops mucrosquamatus; assembly: GCF_001527695.2. Taxonomy (NCBI): domain Eukaryota; kingdom Metazoa; phylum Chordata; class Lepidosauria; order Squamata; family Viperidae; genus Protobothrops; species Protobothrops mucrosquamatus. Next base: position 69,146 of record NW_015389302.1, read on the forward strand.
GACAGCTCGGAGCCAAAAATTATGTGAAGCCTTTTGCTTCTAACTGTGAGAATGTAAAGAAGCAGCTAAGTTAAAGAGCACTAATGCATTCCACATATTCAAAGCACATCAAAGGAAAGAAAGAGCCAATGATGGCGAGGAAAGTTTTCAAAGCAAAAGCAGCAGACCGTCATATTTTCTCCCCAACTATTTTTCTTCTCTCCCCACCTTTAATATGGAAATGGGCATCATTTAGTGTATTGATTGCTGTGATTAAATAAGAGAGAGAAAAGAGAGTAAAGGGCTCCTGTACATGGGAAACCCAAACCAATGGCTTCCATCGGTGTTTTTCATTTCATAATCATGTGCCCAGAAAAAGGATAGGGATCCTGACCTTCTCACCCACTCTGTAGCTTTATCCCATCCATTGGGGCCCTCGAGCTTTCCCCAAGATATTAAATGTCCCATAAGCAACCAAATTCCCTGATCTAAGATTCTCTTTAGAAAGACATGTCCAAGAGCAGTCTGAACTCGTAAGCATTGCTCAACCTAACCTGTGACCGACAAAAGAAGGGATTGAGCCAATATCTTTCAGACCTTGACGCACGGGTTTTTCTGTGCACCACTACACCAGAGGGAGATGCATTAATAAATTGGACTCCCCTATCCCTTGACCGATCAAATGATGAGCTTCTAGCTCAGACCTTCCTCTCTGGCTTGTACTAGATAAGTTCCCTAAATGTTCACCATCCATTCTTGATTAAACTCATCCCTTCCATGCCTTGATTTAACTCACCCCTTCCATCTTGATGCACCACATAACATTTCAGGACACCAAAGAAAGACTGACATGTTCTGTTAGCTGAAAGCCTGGCCTGTATCATCGAATAATAGGGTTGGATGGGACTTTGGAAGTCTTCTAGTCCAACCCCCTGCTCCAGCAGGAGACGGTTGTCCAATCTCTTCTTAAAAACCTCCAGTGATGGAGCACCCACAACTTCTGGAGGTAAGCCATTCCACTGATTAACTGTTCTCATTGACAGGAAATTTCTTCTTAGTTTTAGATTGGATCTCTTTTAGATAATTGTCCATACTTCTTTTCTGCCCACAAGTGGTTTGATGATTAGGTCAACCCACCTTCTCTCTTGGCAGTCCCTCAGATATTGGAAGACTGCTATCAAGTCATCCCTAGTCCTTCTCTTCATTAGACCAGACATACCCAATTCCCTCAACTGTTCATCATAAGATTTAACCTTCTGGCCCTTTATCATCTTTGTTGCTCTTCTCTGCACTCTTTCTAGGTTCTCAATGCCTTTTTTTGCATCGTGGTGACCAGAATTGGATACAGTATCCCAAGTGGGGTCTCACCAGTGAAGCATAAAGAGATACGGCTTCCAGGACTCTGAGAAATCACAGCCTATGAGAGATTTCAGGCAATGCAGAGCCAGGAAATCAGCTCTTTTTCACAGGGGTGTTTGTCCCTGTTACAGTGAATTGTCTTAGATGGTGTATGAAGCTGGCTAAGACCCATAATTACAAGGTAGAAAACAAATGGATTGATAAGATGTCAAACTAGGTTTAATCATCACTCCAAACAAGGGTTGGATAACCATGTGAATGTCCACAATTAGTTGGCTTCATGTAATATATTAGATATAAACCACTGTTTATAAACCAGAATGACTGGGTTCATTCATTCTACCAAACCAAACTGTATTAAACCTATTTTAAGACTTGCAGTAGAATTACTATTCATTTCCTATTTTCAAATGATGGTCACTGATTTTCACTAATCATGGTATAAACCAAGGAGGCCTTTTTGTATCACTTAGATAGCTGAACTCAGCTAAGAGGGTCACAGTCTGGGCAGTCTGTTTTGGTGGGCAATCAACATTTAGGTTAACTTTGGGAATTCGGATTGTATAAAGTTCAAAAGCTTAATTTAACTTGAGCTTCAAAATTCAATTAACACTGGATGAAAATGCACCAAATTAAAGCAGGTCTCTTAAAAATAATTAGACTATACCAAGCGGTATAGGAAATGACATGTTCTTCTATTTACAAGAAGTAACTCAGGGAAGAATATTTTTGAGAGTTAACAGCCTTGTATAAATTTAGGGGGGAAAAATACCCATTTAATTTCAATCATCTCGTTCTCCCTTCCATGACACATGTAAATGCATATGGCATGAAAATCTGTTATAATCTAGCACTTTACACCTTGATATGTACCTGCTCCAAATTCATTTTGTCTATAAATTAACTGCACACGGTGGTTGTCACTTTGGATCACTTTGTCATGTGTTAGAAGGAGACTGCAGGAGAACAGGAATTTTGCTGTCGTTTGTAAATGACTTTGTAGAATTTTAATAGAAAACCTGCTTGTCAAGCGTAAAGAGGGAGAACAGGCTAGCTGCTTTCCAGTTCGTTCAAATATTGTTGTTATTGTTGAAATAAGAGCATTTAAGACTTTCTTTTGCTGAGTCAACTCATCTAACTCAACTTCTTGTATGTCTATGGAGATTCTCAGTCATCCGGGTCATGGTTGTCCCAAAGGTGCTTTTTCACGAGGCAACTAGACTTTTTTTTTCTCTTTGAAGATGTTTCGCTTCTCATCCAAGAAGCTTCTTCAGCTCTGACTGGATCCTTACACTCCCCATCATCTAATCAGAGCTGAAGAAGCGTCTTGGATGAGAAGCGAAATGTCTTCAAAGAGAAAAAAGAAAATCCAGTTGCCTCGTGAAAAAGCACTTTTGGGACAACTCAACTTGTTCAACCCACTTGATCATTCATTGATTCATCAGAATTTGGGGTGAAGCTACCCCTTAATCTGACCTTCTCCTTTTTTAAGAAACTAGGAATAAAAGGAATGGGAGAAATTATGGTTGCTGTGTTCACTGACAGATGAATCCATCATCTGTAGGCACAAAACGTTTTGAGCAGTGATCAAAAGAACATCAGATGAAGATTCAGTCTTTCCTCAATCACAATTGAGCAATCACTGACTTGGGTTCACAAATCTTTCTAAGTGACAATTTAGTATAGGCATTTGTTTGGTGATGGCCAAAGGTCATATTTATAATTTGAGGGAGGGGGTTCAAGAAAGGATTGGACAACTGTTTGACTGGGAGGATATAAGGTCTCCTGCTATGGCCATGGGGTTGGACCAGAAGACCTCCAAAGTCCCTTCCAGCTCTATGGTTCTATATGGATCAGAGCCTCTTCAAGTCTAGTCCAGCCACTGGATACCTTTTCACCTCTTGGCATTTTTCTTCTCATCTTCTAAAATCTTCTACTTAATTCATTCTTTGAGTTAAGTAAAAATGACTTTCCCAGTATTCGGTCCATACCTGCAGATGGCAAAATTGTTTGTCTTGGGTGAGGCAGAATTTTACAAGCAGGGTGACTGTGGGAACAGGGCTGCAAACATTTAAAAAAAGAATGATCCGAAAATTATTTTCTCAGATATATTGACTCGATCAACCTTGAATGAACTTTAGGAATGAAGTGGGAGGAACTGGAAGTATTGAGGTTCAAGACCATTCCTTCCTTCTCAGCTAATTATAATAATATTTTCTCTCATCTTCACTTAGGCTTTATCAGTGGGCTTGTCCTTCACGTCCAACCTCAGTCGGTGTATGGCTTCCTTCTGTTGGATACATATCAATCCATTCACAAGCTTGAAAATTTAGATTTAGACATTGAAGGCAAACAATATTATTTAATTTTATTGGGCCAAGCAGAGCTCCTTGAAGTAAGAGGCAGAGAAATCAAATCCTAACTCCCTCCTGTGTGGTCTGCAGAAACAAAATCAAAATTGTTATTCATCCTGGTGATCATCATAGTCAATTGAACTGTGTTTCAGGCATGTTTGATTTGAGATGTCCCATGTGCTGTTTTCTTCTCACTTAGCCTTGCTTACATCTTTTTGCTCTGCTTAATTAGAATCAGAAATCTTTACCTAATTAGAACATTCCTCTACATAAAATTTTTGAATAAAACGAATCATTTAAAAATGAAACATTGGAAAGTTTCTACCTTCTCTTCCTTGCCCTTCAAAAAAAAAATGGGGAAAAAATCATCCTTTATATATTTTGTACCTGTGATCAGCATTTCCCTTTCCTAGAGGGAAATATTTTTTTTCAAGCCAAATCACCACTGCAACTCAAAAGTAATTTTAGCAGCCGAAGTAGATTAAATATCCACCATATTAGTCATGCGGCATTAGATGGAATTGGATTGACTGGGAAGAGGTCAGAGAGATGCTGGAGGTTTTAGCCTATGCGAGGAGCAATAAAATTCAACCATACTTAAAATCATTTGCTGTAAAGCCTTTGATATGAGATCCGAAGTCAGACATCTCCCAGCACCGTTCCAACTTTAGGGAACCCAAGTTATAACACAAACACATCTCTTTAAATGAGAGAAAATACTTGGAAATTGTCAAACGAACTGACAAAAAAAGGAAAGCGAATCCAATAGAAGGGAAGAAGTATGTGAAGGAGATGAAAAAGAGCCTCAAGCAGCTGATATTAAAATGGTAAAATTAATAAGCAGGTTTTATTTAAAAACCAAGCAAGCAACCAACCAAACTCAACTGACATTCATTTCCAGAGAAGGGGAAATGAAAAGAGGGCAACCCAAAGAGCAGTAGTGATAAGAATCATGTTTGCACAGCTAATGTCAAGTATGCAAGCTGCCATCATCCCTCAGCTGGTTGGTTCCAATTATTGCTAACCATATCCTGGCAATATTCTGGTTTGTCTATACAAATGATTGTCCAATCTCACTGGAGATTTTCAAGATGAGGCTGGACGGCCATTTTTCCGGAATGGTATAGTGTCTCTTGCTCAAGTAGGAGTTTGGATTACAAGATCTCCAAGGTCCCTTCCAACCCTATTGTTATTCTATTCTGTTTTTCTTGAAAAGCTTCAGTGATGGAGCATCCACCGCTTCTGGAGGCAAGCCATTCCACTGATTAATTGTTCTTACTGTCAGCAAATTTCTCTTTATGTTCACATCAGGAGATGAGAGGGGATCATGGCATTTGTGACTGCCACCTTGATTGTTTTGACTCAGAATAGCAAAATAACAAGAGTTGGAAGGGACCTTGGAGATCTTCTACTGCAACCCCCTGCACAAACAGGAAACCCTATATCATTTCAGACAAGTGGCTGTCCATTCTTTTCTTAAAAGCCTCCAGTGATGGAGCACCCACAACTTCTCAAGGCAAGTCATTCTACTGGTTGATTGTTCTAACTGTCAGGAAATTTCTCCTTAGTTCTAGGTTGCTTCTCTCCTTGGTTTATTTCCATCCATTGTTTCTTGTCTTGCCTTCTGGTGCTTTGGAAAATAGTTTGATCCCCTTCGTCTTTACAGGAGCTCCTCAAATATTGGAACACTGCTATCATGTCATCCCTACTCCTTCTTTTCACTAGACTAGACATACCCAATTCCAGCAACTGTTCTTCATATGTTTTAGCCTCCAGCCTCCTAATCATCTTTGTTTCCCTTCTCTGCAGTCTTTTCAGAGGCTCAACATCTTTTTTATAATATGGTGACCAAAACTGGATGTAATATTCCAAGTGTGGTCTTGAGATTTTGAACTCCTTTCCTATTTAAGGCAAGGAATAGTTTCCACCTGAGTGGGAATAGATAAAAGGAAGTCTCCTCAGAAACTAATAACCAGCTGACAAACTTCTGTTGATTTTGTACATTTCTTTCTTCCTCATTCTGCAAGTGACAAGGATAATTAAAGTTGATAACTAGACAGGGTAACATGTCAGTCAAAGAAAATATCACTCTTATAATTTCTTTCTGTGCAATACCGCAATTCAAAGCTGTGGACAACAAATGACTCCTTCAGTTGAGAAAAGATTTGTTCGCATGGGTTTCATAAGATGGGGAGAATGAAGAGGGTGCTGGAAGGAGAAGATATTCTGGATAGAAAGACAACGAACTTTGTCGTTTGTTTGCAAACATAAAGTAAAATCTAATTTGCAATTGCTAAGCAGTGGAGATCAGAGAGGATACAAAGAATGCTGAATTAGCTTTTCATTTATTACTCAAAAAATATTTAAAATATAAATATTGTGTTCCTCTGGGTGTGTTTTTTTCTTTACATCCAAACATAACCTAACTGAATGGTACTCATTTGCTTCAGGAAGAAGACAACAAAGAACCATTTCCATGGAGTTGTAAGAAAAAGCTACTCATGATGTTGGAGTCTTATTAGTACATAAACATGCCTTTAAGAGCTATGTGGAGATTGTAAGCAACTATCACCCACAAACATGTGTGGGAAATGGCAGTCAAGACTATATCTACCTACCTACCTACCTGCCTGCCTGCCTACCTGTCTATCTATTTATCTATTTATCTATTTATCTATCTATCTATCTATCTATCTATCTATCTATCTATCTATCTATCTATCTATCATCCATGTCTATCCTATCTATCCATCTCTCCTATCTATCTCTCCTTTCTATCTCCTATCTACCATCTATCTATCTATCTATCTATCTATCTATCTATCTATCTATCTATCTATCTATCATCCATGTCTATCCTATCTATCCTATCTATCCATCTCTCCTATCTATCTCTCCTTTCTATCTCCTATCTACCATCTATCTATCTATCTATCTATCTATCTATCTATCTATCTATCTATCTATCTATCTGCATAGGTGTATATCTATATATGTATGTGTAGATGGATATAGATAATATAGATAGATCTACATCTACATCTAGATCTAGATCTGTAGATGTAGATATAGTCTGGATTTCCATTTCCCACACATGCTTGTGGGTGGTAGTTGTTTGCAATATACTGTATATACACACCTACAACAAGGAAAATACAACAATTAAAGGTGTTGGGCATCAACAGAGAGAAAATCAAAGTTCTGGAACCAGTTTATCCATTCAGTGACCATCATTGTCGTAGTGGTGCAGCGGTTAGAATGCGGGCCACTTCTGCTGACTGCCGGCTGCCAGCATTTTGGCAGTTCGATCCTGACCGGCTCAAGGTTGACTCAGTCTTCCATCCTTCCGAGATCGGTAAAATAAGGACCCAGATTTTTGGAGGAAAATATGATGACTCTGTAAACCACTTAGAGAGGGCTGTAAAGCACTGTGAAGCGGTATATAAATCTAAGTGCTTTTGCTATTGCTATCAACTATTTCTGATGGCTATTGATCTTGAGGTACCATCAAGAAAAAGTCCTAGGCATATCACATTGAATATCTGAGACGCTTCAGCCAAGATGTGCCTGGCTTTGCGGAGATTCCTACATAAAATCGCTAGGACCTGAACTTGCTTCCAAGACCTTATCTTTTGCTTCAAGATGACATATTTTTCCCATCATCTAAATCTTATTTCACATTTGAAACTGAACAGGGCTTGAACGGGCTGTTCTAACTATTAACCAGGCTGCCGCATGCCTTGGTTCTGAAACCACATCGTGATTTCAGAGAAGGGTCAACCAATCAGGATCTGACCTACCTGGCCAATAGGTGAGCCTAGTGTCTCATCCAATCAGTGCTCAGCTATTAGCCAGTAATTGAGATTAAAATGAAACTTACCTCTTCTGCAAGAAGAATTGCTCTTTGAAAATGGGACTTCCCTAGTGAATGTTTCCAGAGAAAAGTATGAACTGGTAAGATTGCATGAGCCCAAAGACCGCTTCAGCTGAATTAAACTGCGGATCAGTTCAGTCCACTGGTGGATTGGAGCCTTTGTCTGGAAATGATTTGAGTATATATGTAAAGTGCAGAAAAGACATTGTAGAGACCCAAAAGTACCTAATGGGCAGCCAGAACTGAAGGAGTGATTTCCATTTCTTCAAAAGAAGAACTAAAAGGGAAGGACTTTAGTTTAAGAAGAAAATGATTACAGAATAGTCAGGATAGAAGCTGATAGAAATATAAATGAGAGCAGAGGTAAATAAATTATGTTTGTTCTCTCTGGATGCTAGCAAGATAGTTTCTCAGTGACACGGACAATAGGTTCAGAACAGAGTTAAAAAAAGAAAACAAATGCTTCTTCAAATTTCATGTAATTATCCTATGGAATTCACTGCTAAAGGTTGGACACTTAAATGCCTTTAAACAATGGATTCCAAAGATTGGATCGGACAATCAACAGCTATCAGCGATGGCTATAAGTGGATGTACCGTTGATGGAGGCAGTTTGAGGCAGAATAACAGAAGCTGGGAGACAAATAACAGGAGATAGATATTGCTATAAGACGGGCTGTCCTTGAGTCACTTGGCTGATCATTTGTTAGGAACAAATTCCTAGTTCAGTTTATGACTGTGCATCTTGCCGGCTCAGAATTATCTGAGGGTCTCCCAAAAACTTTGGACCAGTCTCAAACTCCTCCAATTTTTTCCCCTAAATTTCATTTTTTTCCCCTCTTATGACTGAAAGCAAATATTATCAAAGACCTGGGACCAATTATATGAACTACTTGTTATTTTTACTAACTTTAAATCAAATCAGTTTTCATTTCCACACTGAGTCCTACTTTCTTTATTATCCAGTCCCTTAAAAAAAAAATTGGTTCCTGGCATGCTACTTAAAGGTCAAACATGGATGTCAAAATGGATGCCAAAATTCTGCTTTAGATTAATTGCTGGCTTGATAGTTTAAGCTTTTCTTTTCTTTTTTGCCAAAAAGGACGAGATGGCCTTCATCATTTCGTTTACCAAAGCTAACTAGATGATCAGTTGATTCCGACTGATACTGGTCAGACTTGTGCAAACAAGCAAAACTGGAGTTAAATAACTGACTGTGTTTGGAAAATTGATCCAGTTGAATTCAAGCATTTGAAGGCTTTCAGAAAGTAATCTGTTTGTTACAACTGTTCCAATTAAATCACCAAATTGAATTAATTAAGGAGGCTCAGTCTGTGCTGTAAGACAAACTATTTGGAGGCGTCTGATCCACTCTGACAATTTCTATCAGCTTTTGATTCATATCAAACAGCTGATTCGGTTCAAAGGTTTGTTTGAATTTGCTTCTAATTTCAGTTGTGAAACAAGTATTTGCATAGTCCTAAGACTGGTGACAGGCTAATATCTTTCACTGGACCATAACACATCAAATGTATAGGGTACCAGATAATTCATCTCACATGCTACTTTATTCTCCAAGAGATGAAGGATGATAAGAAATTGATTCACAAGAATGAGCCTCAGAACTGGAACTGTTGTCCATTATATTTACTTCATTAGTATTTATTTCACCTTCTGTCTAATGGTAGGTCTGCCTCAGCCCTTAGATCTAATTGTTTTTATTTAATCCTTATTCTTACTTTTTTTAAAAAAAAAAACACCACTCAGTTTATCTATGGAACCAGCTAGATTGGATAGCCATTTATCTGAAATGGTATAGGGTCTCCTGCTCAAGACAGGGCCTGGATTAGAAGACCATCAAGGTCCCTTTCAACTCTGTTATTCTATTAGATGGCAGCACGTATCCAACTTTGGCTACTCCTGAAACGCTAAGTCACCTCCAGTGAGGGCTCGGCTGGAAAACTACCAGAAAATCTTCAGACTGTATATTAGGCTGAGAAGTTAAAGAAATATTTTGTAAGAAGGCAGTGGCAGACCTTTTTCCTATTGCTGGTAAGAAAACAGTGATTGCATTTGAGAGTAATCAGGAGACACCAAGCTCAACCTGAAGACTATTTGTTTTTATTAATTCACGGATCAAATAGTCACATCCTAAGCCAAAATTATTTTCTGTCTCCTTTGAAATACTTGCATGAACGTGCACTTTAGGGACTTTATGTGCCACAGTCATTTTTTAAAAAAAGGAATAAAAATATATATTTTTTAAAAAATAAAATAAAATGTTTAGTTAAATATATTTTATCTGGGAGCTCATGCACAACTGAAACTGTGATTTTTTGGGGTCCATCTTCCTCTGTCCCGGGCACAATATCTGCAAGAATGTTGTGACTCAAAAAAAGAAAAAGAAAAGAAAAATCATTTTCTTTACACAGGCAGAGATGAAGAGACATTTATTTCTCTTCTACCCCTTTGCCCATTCTCCATCTGGGGCGGCTCCTTTTTCTGTTTCTAAAGATGGCGTGGGGCCTTGGGTTCCACTTAAAAAGTTTCTCGCCATACTTAGCCTCCCAACACAAAGTATTGGTTGAAGTATAAACACAGAGCTCTCTTTTTTCTTTCACCACTCTTGCGGTGGGTTGGGATAAGGTTGTTAGTTTATGCGAGAGAAAATAGCCAAGGCTCTTTGGGGAAAGAAAAAGTGGAATTGGATTAAGGCTTTTGTGTCCTTCTCAATGCAGAGGGGAATTAGCAATAGTTGTAGACACTTAAAGGTTTTCTCAGGCTGAAGCTTATCCCAGATTTTAGACAATAAACATTTGAATATCAACAGTGTTTTGCAACTTACTGCACTAATGTATAAACTTCTCTCCTTTGAACGTTTTAAATCCCTCCCAATATCCACTATTCCCACTAAATAAACTTCTAGAGTCTCTTGCAGGAAACACCCTATCAAGGAAGAAGGTTTGATTTGTGTTTAGATATTTTTTTTGCGCCTCACTTTTCTCCTTCTCCTCCAATTTAAATAACTCTTCTTTGTTTAGTTCGGTTTAGATATTCCGATGTTCTCAATAGTTCATCTTTTTTAGCATTATGTTTACTTAAATCAGAGTGGGGGGGGAAGGAAGGGCGAAGCAGGGATTGTCATCCTTTCAATTTAAAAAGTTCACTTAGTTTTATTCTCAACTGCACCCAGAAGCGTCACAGATTTTTGTTTAGATATTTGCTAGTTTCTAATGCCAACAAAGGGACTGGTGGAAAAAGTTTGGAAGGAGGATCAGGAAGAAAAATGATAGGAGAAAGATTGTTGGATGCATCAGAGTTGAAACTGGCAGCATCAATAGACTTTGATGTAATTAGCATTTAAGTGAAGACCCTCAATTAGTTCTAAGAACTGGAATGTTATTTGATCACTGATAGCAAATTCATATTGATATAATCAGCTTCTTTTGTAATTCTTGGCTGTAATCAACGAACATGGAATCAAGATGAGGAATCTTCCTGCAATTTAATTTGGTTTTTCCTTCAAGCTGTGTGGGAGGGAAAGCCAGGGGACAGTACATTTTTCCCATTTCAGAGAAGGAGAGAGCTATTTTCTGCTCGTTGTGTATAAATCTAAGCTCAATATCCCAGGTCCATGAAATCCAAGATCATTGTGTGATCCTCATTTCTGGAGCATTTATTCATTAGTGATCTTTTTGAGAGACCTAACAGTTTTAGGAAAACACCCTGCATTTCTGCCTAAGATAAGGGTGGAGGTTTAACTATAAAAACAACCTTTGGGGATTTATTTATTTTTTAAATATAGGGAAGGGTGGGGGAAAGTTCTTTTTTTGCATGGGGAGAGTCTACTGAGGGAGCGAGAGAGAATGAAGACATTAGCAACCTGTCCAGTTTTTGAACAACGCTGAAGCTGTTTCCCTATTGAATTTGATACAATGATGTATAGATGAATAAAGTTATCTCCACTTTTCAATAGGATGGTGTCAGTGGGAGGGTAAGAAGGAAAGAACTTGGAATCTGAAAAGAATACTTGGGGAGGAGAGAGGGAGAACTTGAAGGTCAGAGTCCAGCTGCCATGAATGGCAAGACAACAAACAAAATTGTGGACAGGCCTAAATCAGAACAACTATAGTCCCGCGTATTGCCTCAATTCCTTGCTCAAGTAGCTATTATATTAACCTACATTTCTATAGGCAAAGAACATTTTTAAAGGTTTCACATCGATGCAAACATAGACCGATCCGAAGCATCTGCACCAACGTTCAGCTTTTAATGGAACAGGTGATTCAGGCCAGCAAAGGTAGGCAAAACAGAAACAGAAATGGAAAAAAGTCTAACGCAGAGTAGAGGGCAATCTTTAAATCTACTGCCATAAAGTAATTACAGGTTGTGTGATTTGTTTGTCTCAAGGTTTTTTCTTCTTCTTCTATTTTAGCTTATTTATTTCCTCCCCCTTTAATACTGCTTAGGTCTGTATGAGTAAAGCAAGATTCTAACTGAGAATAGTTAACCGTAGAGATATTTTGTTTAGTGGTGGGGTGAACCCACCTAAAATTAAATCATTCAGGATCTATGTGGTTGTAGAAAACCTAGCAGAAAACAAAAAAAAAATCCTAATTAAATTATTTCAATCAGAAAAAGGTCATCTGAAATTAAGACAGAACAAGTTGACCTACTTTCTGTTATTCTCTGCTCATGCAGCACTATTATTTTCTACCTTGTAGTTATTTTAAATAAAGAAATGCCCTTTTTTTAAACATCAGGATTATTATTATCTTTCCGCATCAGAAACCCAGAATATTATAAAGCTGTAACTTCTTGTGTTTGGCTTACTGTTTTAGATTTAGAAAAATATGAATGCAGACTTTGGTTTGAAGGTCTGAATAAGAATTCCTTGCTCCTGATAGCATAGGCTGTTAACTCCAAAGAGCAAAAGATATTTGAACTGAAAGAAGTCATTACAACAGTTTTTTAAATAGTTCATTTCAGCAAGATACACACTAAACAGTTCCCAGAAGCCATGAAAATTCAGGATTAAATGTAAAACAGTCTATTAAGATGACTGACTAATGGAAACAAATCTAGGAAATTGTTTTTGTATTTTATGTAAGGAAGAAGTCATGTCTTCATTTTTTTTAAAAAAAAAATAGAATTCCCAAAATATAATAGCTGGTCTTTAGTGATCCACATAATTATTTGCTCCTCAAAACACCAAAACAACACAACACATATGTCAAACAGGGAATGTAATCTGTTGGTGGTTCAAGGACTTAAAGGAGATAGTTGCCAGAAAGTTTTCAAAAATATACAGCCAGAGACACACGTGTATTTTAAATCAGTGACATGAGAAAAGTAGGAACAGCAGGTTCGCGTTTGATGTACCGAGTTTCAAAGCGTCTACCTTTTGTTGATCGTGAGTTTTGAATTTGATCCAACCAACCCTGAGAAATCCAGGGATTAATCGGGAGGTTTTAAATGGTTTAGCCACAGGTTGGGCTTGTCTTTATGAAAGTGACAATTGAGTTGTGTTACATTCCACATGCATTTCCCTCCCCGCCTTTCCGCCACCCCTCAGTCGGATGGTTCCCCCATACATATTGTATCTTACAATTAGGCTGTTGACAGTTCTATTATGCTGACAGCTGAAGGAGAGTTACACAAGAAATTGCGCGCAGAATTCTGATGCAAAATCTTCTGCACAGATGTTTTTTTGGGGTTGGTTTTTTGTTTTGTTTTTTGAGAAATGGTCCTTGGCCTCATGCCTTCAGAGATATGCTACTGAACTATCCTTTAGGACTTGCAATGGTGCAAACCAGCGAATGAAAACAAGCTAAGTCAAAAAAAACCAAAACAAAACAACAACCACTTGGACCCAATAACTTTTTTTGAGAAAGATTGTACCAGGCTGTCAGAAGGATGTCAGTGGAGGTTTATTGATGGTTTTCTGAAGCTGTTCCGAGTTAATAATTAATAGACCCCTTCCTTTGACAGTTCTTTTATACTGGAGATGCAGCTGGTTGAAAATCAACCACAAAGGGAAGTTGATTTTGTTGGTCATTAATTTTGACTTTGCTTAGCTGACGATCGCTGTGCTCTGTTTATCGGAGTCATTCCTAATCTAACCCCGATAGAAAGACTTTTTGATTAACGGAGCACATCAACCCATTTTAGAGATTGTAGAGGAATTTTTTTTTTTCCCCATGTAATTTTCTGAGTCGTCTTCAAAGAAGCTTGCGGGGGCAGTCATCACAGACAAGAAGAGCCGGGTTAAGGATTCAAGTCCTTTGCTTGTACAAATTACTTCTGTTTATACACATTTCCTTCAGATGGGCAGCTGTTCTGGTTTAGTTTAGGAGTCACGCTCAGTCCCTGGGATCACACGGAGCTTTCTTTCTTCCCTCGGAAAATGACTTCTGTTCTTAAAAAAGACAAGAGTAAGTCATTGTTGTCTCATGTTATGCAAATATAAACTTTAGCATGAAGATATGCAAGGTGGCAAAAGGCATTCGCGACACCTTCACTTTGAGCTAGCACATACACGAAGAGCAGATTGCCCAGTGCCTGCGTTCATAGCCCGATGGGCAACTCAAAGTTTGTGAAGCACCCCTCCCATAAACTCAGTATGTCTGCCTTTGGAATCATTTCCATTCACCACAGGGAACTCATCGTTTGGATGAGTCCCAGGCTAACTTTTGTTAGATGTATAGAGCAGCAGGGAATCAGCAGATTCTGAAGCCTGAAAGAACATTCTTGGTTCCCTAAATTAGAACCATCTGGACATGTACAAAGTCAACTCTTGAGTATATGATCCATGTTTAATTTGAAAGACCAATCTATCCAATTGTTGTAACACCATTGAAATGAGTGCCCATGACATATGATCATCTGAGAGTTGTTTGCTTCCTTAAAGTTTAACATATTTCTACATGAGCTGCAATAAAATTAATAGGAGATGCCCCGGAAGCCTTAATGTTCTCATGTCTTAACCATATGGTTCGGGATGTATACATTCTTCTCTCGTCGTTTCTGAAGGAACCTCTATGGCCCTGGTAGTGTTGAACAGGTCTGAGATTTCATGAAAGAGATATTGAGGTTTGCAATGTTTGAAAACTTGGCTTCCATTTTTATTAAGAGACTTTTTAAATTGCAAAATAATTGCAGTTTCAGAGCTTTGGCCAATGCCCTAGATCCTACAAAATTCCTTTGTTTTCAATTAAAAGAACTGAGAGGAGAATTAACTCTAACCCCTGTAATACTTGCAATGTACACGCTACCGTGATAAAATGATAAATTTCTATACCAGGAAGTTGGTATCCAAAATTTACACAAATTCATTTGGAATTCTCAGTAAGCCCTGCTTTCAAGAAATCATGATGGAAGGCAATGAAACATCTGTAGATCATATGTCCTCTTTTAAGCCACTGTTAAAAGAAAACTAAATCTATCACCAATGCATTTTTCTTTTGAAGTCATTTATTTTTTTCTGAACCTGCAAGGTGGTTTTTTTTTTTCAGCTGTAATGTTTGGTCCTTAGACAATAAAATAAATGAATTAAATGAAAATAAATCAAAATAAAGAGGGTGGAAAAGTTTGGGGGGGAAAAAAGGAAGATTCAGAGCAACTGCTGATGTCTAATTAAACATTCTGATAACTCCTGATACAGTCCAGTCACTTTTCTATTCTCTCTTGTAGGTTTAAATATACAGGCTGGGTTCTAAAATGCTATCATGAATTGCAGGATAACAGTACTCAAAAATGTCATTATTAATCTTCAAATCCACATAGCTCTTTTGCTACTGTACAAATTCTTCTTCTTCTTCCTTCCTTCCTTCCTTCCTTCCTTCCTTCCTTCCTTCCTTCCTTCTTTCCTTTCATCTTATGCCAATAGGGAACATTCCACATGATGTTCCTGGTGGGCCTTGAGCCCACTTTCTTATAAATGGCTTTTGAAGATGAATTTGAAACTCCAGGAATATGTTTTCTGAGAAAGCAGAATGTCATCATTCTAAGAATTGAAAATGGTATTTTTTCTTCTATTTTTTTTTTATCACAGAAGAGTCATATATGGAAGATGTGTATATCACACACCATATCCTTGTCCGTTTACAACACGAGAGTCAGGAAAAAAATTGGTGCTCCAATCTCCTTTAATATACAATTACTAGTTGTATGGACTTGATAATTTCTTTGTATGGAAAAGGCACTCTTTGTCACAAGCGCCATGGACTTTTCAAGTCTACAGCAATAGAAATTATTCCTGTTTTTATACAAGTTGTTCAGTGGAGATTATACACATGCATGCAGATACCTACATACCTTTAATACTTATTTGTAGATTAGGACTAATGAGAAAAAAATATATGATTTTGCTAGTTTTTTGTCTTAATCCCCAAATCCCTTCGTGCAAGACATTCTTCTTAAAATGCAAGTAAGCTCCAAACCCAGGGAATTAATATTTATGGGTGATGAATTATAGTTTTCTAACTTGTCCATGTACTCCATAAAACTAATGGACTGAAACTGACATAAACAAAATATTTCTTTCTCTTGCCAAATCAATTTGTGTTTCTCGCAAGTCTTGCTCATTCACTGGGCTTTTCCAGAGAAAACAATTAGATGAGAAAATAGATTAGAATTCATAGGAGAATCCCCATCCCAAATCCGAGGGTGGTTAATAATTTATCTACACACTGAATAACTTAACAGATCTGCTCCTAAGTGAAATACCCAGAATGTTTTAACTGTCACAGTAACTCTGTTGCACAAAGTCTGTTTCTGCAAAAGTACACTGGTGTCATTAAATCGGGATTATTAACTAGTTAATTTCTCACTAGCGTCTTCTTACCAGTTTCACTTAATACAATTTTTTTGCGCCTGTTTTTCTTTTCAAAAATTAGCTCAAGCAAAGCTTATGGAAGCGTAGCATGTTTCCATAATATTTGCATGTGAGTTAAATATATATATATAACTATAGCTAATTACAAAATGTAATTGTAAAAGTCTGAACTATTTAGAATTGGATAAAAGCAGATACCGGAGAAAGCTTTCTTTTTATTACATTATCTGTGTTTCATGAAATTTCTATTAAGCATTTTTGATACTCTGCAATACACTGAAATTCTTCTAGCACTTTATAATGCATTGAAATAACTACCAAAAGTGTTACAACTAA
Organism: Protobothrops mucrosquamatus; assembly: GCF_001527695.2. Classification (NCBI taxonomy): domain Eukaryota; kingdom Metazoa; phylum Chordata; class Lepidosauria; order Squamata; family Viperidae; genus Protobothrops; species Protobothrops mucrosquamatus. Next base: position 85,884 of record NW_015389302.1, read on the forward strand.
ACTGGGGGTGGAAGGAATTTAGTGGAAGATTAAAGATTAAATAAGATTAAAGTCTTATTTTTTATTTTGATCAACATTTAGCCCTGATGTGAGGATTCACCTGTATGAAAATCCTATATATCTTACTTGTGTGTCTCCATATTACACAAATGAAATTAAATAACTAAACCTCTAGCCGCTCCGTTGCAGAAGAACATTACTAAATTATCAAAATATTAAGCTATGTGTTACTTTATTTCTGGGACGGGAAAACCCAACCCCTTAATTATAATTCCTAAATAAAAAAAAGTTTGTTTCCTGAAGGGAAATAATTCTTTAAATATATAATACATTACATCTATTTTAAACAGGCATAGAGATACCGGTAATTTTTATGTCACAGTCAACAGCCTTTCCAAAAGAAAGGATTCAAAGTTGAATAGACATAGGCTGTCACGAACCTTACCTCAATTCTTAAATTCCCTTTTATTACATAATTGGGTTCATTTCTTTCAATTTGGCCTCAGAAATCTCACAGGCATAAAAGAGACCCACACCTCTCATTTCAGGACCCTGAGATTCTTTTTTTTTTTTCAAAAGCTCCCCCAAAATGTGATTTATTTATTTTTTTTTCTTTTCCTCCCGTCTCTTTGCCAGAGATTGGAAAAATACCTGACAACTCGCTTTAGTAGCAACGGGCACCCAGAGGGGTCTGGAATAATTGTTTGAAATGTTTGTGCTGCAAATAAAAGGCAATGTTAATAGTGCTGGTCGAAAGCTTTGCTTCTGTTCTGCTAAGATGCCTTTGTTTTCATTTGATGAAAATTATTAATACCACCCCAAAAAAAGGGGGGGAGGGCTTGAGACCACTTAGACAAATCACGTACCTACCGTTCTTTAGTTAAAGCCAGTGATCCATTAAAGCTTTTTCTCCAAGCTGTGAGCATAGTGGGTATTTAAGTAAGTGTAAGAAGGAACGTGGGGGGTAGATTTGGTTGAGTAAAAGATTGCTTGATATGTTGAGGTCTTTTGAAGACTTTTATAGGCTTAAAAACACTCGGGGTTAATACAAAGCATTTTTCTCCCCTTTACCTCTCCACATTAGAGAAGTTTGTTAACCTCTGTTTCAATTAGGAAATAATTATTAATTATACTAATTACATGTCTAGCAGGGGGAGCACTTTTATACTTTGCAGAAAAGTTAATTCTGAGACTGCAGACGTAGAAGGCAAAAGAGTGTTAGGGACTGGTGCGGAATGTGTGTTAATTCCAGTTCTTTGCCTTCCAGTTTGAGATGAAATACAGAGAACGGAAAATATCTCCACTTTGTAAATTGGGGGAAAAAAAGAAAGAAAATTAAAAGCCCAAAGTTGATGCACTTTAGCTTATGACTTATTTGTGTTTTGTTTAATACATTTTAAAGTTTAGGAGAAGATAAAGGGAGACAGCTGATTCTAAGGGAGAATATTAACAGATTTTCAGCAACTGAAAACAAACAAGAATATTCCTGTGTTTTATATGTGTCAGAACTTTTTGGTAATCTCCTCCTGATAAATCCTTCATTATATATATATGGCTTGGAATTCTTTATCAACTTCAATAGTTTAATTTGTCACTTTACTAGCGTTTAAATACCCTGATATGCACATTTCATGTTTTACTGAAAATATATCATTCTAGACAATTGTTGGAATAACTGTAATAGTTAATACCATAGGTTGCATTTTTGCAAAGAATGTTCCCTTTGTTGAAAATGTTTGAATGGACATCAGATTTTAATGTTAGTTTGGAATACTTCAAAAATATGTATTTTGTAGGAAAAGAATACATCAAAATACCTGAGGGTGATCTATCTTGCATAGTTCTGTAAATTGAAAAAAAAAGATCGAAAACATTCTCTGTGCAAAATTCTGATCTTATTTTTCCCCCCACATCATTATAGTTTTATTATATTTTTATAGAAATCGTTTGGAAAATTAACTGCATTATGGAGTAAATTGTTCACTGATAATGTTAAAATATTATTGAAATTTTAGCGTTTGGGGTTAATTTGAATGTGGTAAATAAATATCAGCAATTTATAAAGCATCACATTTGAAGTTAATATGACTATTTAAAATAGCTAATTATTGTCTAAGCTTAAATCTCTTGTACAACAGTCTATTTGAATTTCTACAATTAACTTGAAACTTAATCTATCCAAAGTATATACAATTAAATCAGGTATATGCAGATAAAATTAGTTCCTATATTTCTGTTTTCAGGAAATAGAAAAACCTCAAATTAAAGTAAATTAACTTAGTTATTGAAATCTACTTACTAGGAACATGTTTTCACTTTGCAAAACTAAAATTTAAGCCGTAATTCCTGTTTATTCAATATATACCAGCAAAAAACGGGAGCAGAGACAGTTAGAATAACTGCACAATAACGATGTAGATATAGATGTAGATATATAAAAACTCATGTTTGGGTGTGTTTATGAGTACAAACTAATAGTTTTCTTATCGTTAGTTAACTGGATAGTCCTAAAAATCAGATGTGATTTGAAGTCAACATTTTATGTACTGGGTAAAGTATAAAAGTTCTTTCTAATTCAGAGAATTTTACTATAATTAGACTTTATCGAGTAAAAAAATCTTCCTGGTGTTATTAATCAAAAGTAAATTCCTGCATTCCATATCTGAACAAGTATTTGACCCAGACTCTGCCTCTGATAAAAACAAAATCAATACAAGTGTAATGATAAGGTCCCAATCCTATAACATTATCTGGCGTGAACAAACAAAAAATCAATGAGTAGTTTTGTGTAATTAAGGAGTCGTGCTTTTAATCCATTTCCTACAACTGCAATCCCTGTAGGAACAGCATCTTGAAATAACATTTTTAAATGGTGAAATGAATAACATGGAGTTTTCTGAAAACTTTGTTTATTCTGGACTGATGCACAAGCAAAGCCCTGAAAAATATTAGCCCTGCTTTCCCCTATTGTGTACTATTATTTCAGTTATTGATACACTGTTGGAGTGACAGTAATGATTATTAAATCATTTTGCATTTTTCCTACCTGGAGACAAAACAAATTAGCTGCCAAACTCTGGGTTCAGAGCATAACAAAGTGTTGTTGTTTTTTTGCATTTCCAAAACTAAAATAAAATACTATAAAGAGGAAATATTTCTCATTCAAAGCATTCATTTCTAAGGTGGCCTTATTTTAAAGCTCGCAGCCTGTCCCTATATTCATGATCCCCTGAGCTCAGTGGAATATTTCTAGGAAAGTATCTGTAGACTTTCAATCTTCAGCATTCACTGATGTTAATGAAAGACATGACGACCACTGACAATATTACACTTTTCCAGGATAATTCATTTTTTAAAAAAACTTTTACTCATCTGCTTTTGTTTCCTGGGATCTTTGTAACCTTGATAAATCTGCTTATTTTTTCCCCCACCGTTTTGATTTTTCTGACTGGGAATATTTAGACACCTTGGAGGATAATAATGATCTTCACTTAAAGGGAGATTGGTTTAATTTCCGGAGCAAAATTATATAAGTTCAATAGCAAATATAGTCCAAATTCTAAAATTATCTTATCTCAGAGTAATCCTGGATAGGACTTCATTTTGTATTGATTCTTTTAGAAAAATAGGTGATAGTAAAAAAAAAAAAAAAAGTATACATGACTTAACATGTATGAAGAATTAAAAATTACAAACCACGCTTTCATGACAACTGTTGATCTTTAAAACATATTCCACGTTATCCAGGAAGCTGCCACTGTTTCTTGTTTTCAATGTCCCTGTGTTGATGGGTGGAAATAATGAAGGCTGAAATGTACTTGCTCTCAAAAAGAAGATATAAAGCCATGCAATTTGCCGGCATGAGTGTGGAAAATCCCTCACTCTAAAATATGCAACAGAGTTATGAGAGGGCACCATTGTGTTGCTTATCACAGAATTTCTAGTGTGAATGCTCAGTTTGTATCTTTTATTTTATTAAAAAAAGAAAAAGTTCCCCCAGGTCTCAATTCAAAAGGAGAAATTGCTAATGGCTGCCCTTAACTTTTTAATAAAGTATCAAATTTCACTTGCGTTAAAAAGTCCTGAGAAGGACAGAAAGCTGGTGCCATATTCTGTATAGATCTTCTTGCATTCAGTGGGATCTTAGTTTTCAACTTCCCTGACATTATTTTCCCATTAGGTAAACAAAACTACTAGGAACCGTCAACACAGAAGACGATTCTTCTGTCAGGAAGACCCTTCATTTCAAGAAAACAGACTTTCTTCTTGCTAATTTAAGTGTAAGGAAAACAAGCCTATATTTATTGTAAAGGTTGGTCTGATGTGTCTATCATTTTAGGGACTCCTACTAATTCTAGAGCTCATAACTATTCTAGACATTTACAACTCAGATCAATGCGGCTCCCTTAAATTTCACACTTCATACTCCTCGGTGTGGCAGACAACTGTAGGGTTTTGTTTTGTTTTAATTCTGTTCCAAGAATTTTAGGTATCCATGTCAGTACTTACATTAAAAGCCATCTTCTGAACTTCCTTGAAGTCTTGGGCAGGTGTGTTTGAATAAGAAGTAAGGTCAGATCTCTGTTGACCTCAGCCAACAGTATCTAATGCTTCCTCATGAAAAATCTTAAGGCTTTCTATTTCCAGCTACTACGGCTAAGGGATCAGAATTCAAAGGCATGAGCTGCCAGAATTACTAAATTAACTGTGGCTTATGGGTGCAGATAGTCAATGCAGGAAGAAATTCTATTATTCCCCTTCTATACCCACTATTTCGCCTTGAAAACAAAGCATTGTTTCCAAATGGGGTTTTTGTGAATCGTATAATCAAGGGCTATATTCCCCTCTCTTAGATAAATAGTTGGATGGGTAAAGAAAGCGGGGAGGGATGAAGAGAAAACTGGATTGTTATTTTGTGATCATGAGGATTGTCATTCTTGTAATTTAGTTATGTATTAATTTGAACAGACAATTCTGAAATGCCCTTCAGCATTAGGAGAAGCAAGATACCTCAAAGTAAAGTTTAAAAATGATAGCAGAGTTAGAATCTTTAATTCAAAAAATTATTAAAGTCCAGGTTACACTGCGTGTGTGTTACTTTCCTACAAGGCTTGGGGAAATCTCCTTCTGGGGAAAGGGCATTCTTTTATATAATTTATTTTATTTGTTTATATTTCATGTGTCTTAACCTCCCTTCTCCCTTGTACATCCTAAGCATGTTCTAATAAAGCTGCTTTCTATCATGAGACTGTTCCCTGTACTAGATGTCAGCAAAAGATTCCTGGATTTTTCTACATGTCTCCCTGGCTATAATCTTGCCTGTGTCAACGCTGCTAACATGGGATGTTCTTGCTTTGACAACAGATGGAAATGCAGCCATTTTCCTCTATTGCTTTTAGAGTTAGTTGATGCTGGGAGGGTGAATGTAAATGAGAGTCCAGCTAGTCATAACAATAATAACTCAGCCGTGGGAACCCAAGGTCATTGGGCCCAGAGTTGATAGAGTTTTGGTGGGCTGGAGAGCTGGGGAGAAAGCCCGTGCTTTAAGCTAATTGGGGAATGTGATTTATGACTGTTTATTGGAGGAGGGAATTGTGCTTTGTTACTTTGTATCCTGGGGAGGGGAATTTAGTTTTTGGTTTTGACTATGTAGTGCCAATACTTTGTTTCTCAAATAAAAGATTCTTTAAGGTAAACAATGCCTCGAAGTTCTTTTGAAGAGTTTCATCTGTCGGAACCATGACAGCCTGACTTACGGGCAGAAAGCTAAGGTACAAATGAAATGAATATAAATTATTCATTCATAAATCAATATTAATGTGAATTTAGTCACTGATAACAATAAGAGCCATCTCTTAATTTCAGTCATGCCTTGTTCCCCAATGATTATCCAATCAACCATCCAAAGAAAATCTAAGTTCTAGGAACCACTGAAGATGTATATCAGTTCCTTTTCCCATCTCACCTTTCTTTTATATTATAATAGAATAGAGTTGGAAGGGTCCTTGGAGGTCTTCTAGTCCAATCCCCTGCTCAATCAGGAGACCCTATACCATTTCAGACAAATGGTGGTCCAAAGTCTCTTCTTAAAAACCTCCAGTGATGAAGCACACAACTTCTGAAGGAAAGCAGTTCCACTAGTTAATTGTTCTCACTGTTAAGAAGTTTATCCTTAATTCTAGGTTGTTTCTTTCCTTGATTATTTTCCACCTCAAAGAATATTCTGAAGAAGAATAAGGAATTTTGTTCAGAGTTCTCCCCCTCCCCAACGACCAATTGGGTTAAGAATAGGCCACAAGATGATCCAGAAATGCTTAGATTTCTCAGACATACCTGCTTTGGGCAAGGAATCAAAGTGCATTGCATCAATATGTTTCAACTTTCTTCCATTAATGCCTGTATAATTCTCAATCACTTTCCCACCCCACGGTGTACCTTGGATGCAGAAATAGTTATTTTAAAAGCTAACCTTTCTAGACCAATTCCCTGAAGAATGACAGAGCTTCTGTGAAGTAGGAGCCGTGGAGGCAATTGTCTTGCTTTTCATTTGCACAGCTCCTTAGCTATTCCACCATCAAAAGTATTATTACCAGCAAACAGTTTTTGTCACATTATCTCTTTAACTGCTGTGTGTGCAAACTTCTTAATGACAGGGAGTGTTGACTGACACCGTGCAGGAGATTCCAGTCTTTAAAAACAAAAAAGGGAAGAAATCTCCTTTTCTCTTTCTGCCGGCTCCCACTAATAAAAAAAAGTCTTTCAAGAATTATCTTGACAGTAGGACATGAATGGGTTGGCTCTGCTCCTGTAGAGATTCTCTAACAATGGGAAGGAAGGGGCATCGCTACCAACAACAATGCAAAAAAAAAAAACAACACAAAAACTATCAGAGATGATGTATGTTTATACTCAGCTGCATAGAGATTTCTCAGCACCAGAAAATCCATAGCATGAATTATTCTAACTGATTTATCCCGATACCTCAAGGACCTCATTCTGCGCATCCTTGGCAAGGTCACTGTATCTACTGCATCTGAAAGTTTATCTTATACTCCAGGATCTGACATGCTGCCCTTGCATACACTTGAAACATGGACATCTCCCACCTTTTTCTTTGAGGTTACAACGTGCAGCTACAGCAAGGGTCTTGCAACACAATTGCCATTTCTTATAATACATTTGATATCTCAGTTCAATATACAGTTTTATTGATCGAGGGTTGTTGTGACCGTATTGTATGACTCTCCTTTTCAGTTCTTTAGGTCCTCCTGGCTGTGTCAGGCCTGTTTTTGTCTGCATTTAAAGCACACCCTACTGGACACTGGGAATTGTATTTTCTTGACATGGTCCATTCGTGTTGAAACAGTCAGTAAAAAGGCTATTATATACAGAAAGTAAGGGAGCCAAGGACGAACAATGACGTAGACACTCAACCATCTTGAATCACTCTCAACTTTGTTATCCCTCTTGCATTCTTCTGTCACCTCTGGCTGGCCATGTCCCTCACATCATTTTTTTACCTAGCTCATACCTGTGTTCTTCACCAATCCAAAGAAACAATAAGAAGGATGAACCCACATAGTACCTTGTGAATGCAATATTCAAGGGGCACCCCAATTTGAAACCTCCAGTCTGCTTTTTGATTTGTGGGAGGTTAAGTCTCAGTGCAGGGAGGCTGGTAACATCTGTGGTCTGAAACGAGCGATGACAGCCGTATTCACATGATAGCTTTTTGGCACCACCAATTTGCTGCTATTTCCTTAATGGGGATTCATAAAATAGGAGAAGAATCTGATCTGTTGTAATTGAGGCTATTTGTTTCATTCTCTTCACCCTTTTATGCGGGACTTGTCTTCAAAGACTGAGGCTAAAAATGAGAATGGATGGACGGATGGGAAGATGAATAGATCAGAGTATAAACACACAATAGTTAAAATATTTACTTCTTCTACATGCTTTTAGGATGTCTTATTAGTGCTTTAAATATGGCAACTCACTTTTCTGTTTTCAGGGCAGAATGGCTAATACCCAATAATAATTTATATGAACTATAATAATAGTTTGTATAAACTATGAACTATGAGTATCTCATTTTCATAAACTACGAGAATCTCCAGAGATATATACTCCATATAGATTCCATGATAGTTTATATGAAAAACATTTGTTTGTTTCAGATTAAATCCAAGACAGATTTACTTAGGAACAGGTTCAAAATTTAATTCAGCTGAACAGCTATTATTTCTGGTCAAGTTCTAACGCATCACTTACGAGTCTTGAACTTTCTCTTTGCCAAAGTGGCCAACGATGGAAGGCTGTATTTCTGTTGTTGCTCTGTTTTGAAGGATGGGGTGAGGTAGGGACCAGACTGGTAAGCTATTTTCTTACCCACAGAGAATTATTAGGTCAAAATACCACCATAATACATTAAAAGTAATGCTTGAAATGTCACACTTCTGCATGGTGAACAAGCCCTTCCTTTTCCAGTGGAATGTGCAGAATGAGTACAGTGCCACTAAAGGTGTAGGTTTAAGGAAGAGATGTTTATTTGGCAGGTTTGACACCAAGTCCCTGGAGAACAGAGACCGAGATCTAAGAGGTGCATTTATGTTTAATTAGAGACATCTAACACTTTTTCTTGTAAGCTTGCAACTTTTGAACGTCTAATTATACAAAAATTGTTGTCAGATCAGAAAGGATCCTATGTGCTCTCCTCTATAGGGCAAGGAAAAGAGAGATAGGTAACCATTGCCAAACAAAAACAAAAAAATGACTTCTTTACAGAAACCTCACTTTCTAAAACAGGATTAATTTCTAGGGGTGTCTTTCTATCCCAATCTAAAGAGACTAAAGTTGTGCTATAATTGCTGGGAAATGAGTTGTTGGGTTGACTATATTGGGACGAGAACTTGAATAAACAGGTAGATCTAACGCGGTTAGGCTGGTGTTCAACTTAACATACCAGTCACACCAACTCCTGAAAACAAACTGAATGAGACAAACTGTCTTGAGACATCCAGCTACCTTCATAGCTATTTATCCATCTTCCTCTTTCTCTTGCCATCAAGCTCAGCTCCTATTAGTCTTATTTGCAGAAGGCCAGACACTGTAATTTTCCTAAATTATCATCTGGCACTCTTCCTGTGGCAGACCATAATCCCACAAGGGAACCCAAATAAAGCCATAATGAACAGCATTGCTTTAATGTCAACCGCTACTCTGAAGGAAGCTTCCACTACAGAAGAAAAAGCATTAAAGCAACGCTAACATAAACATCGTCTTAGAAAAGCAATGCTAAGATGAACAAACCTGTTGCTAGGCCTGCTCTTAATTCCCAGTGTGTAAAGTACTTAGCGACTCCTCTGCTAAGCTTTGAGATAGCTCTTGGCATTGCAGGTAGTCCTCGACTTACAACAGTTCATTTAGTGAAGAAGGAGTCAAGCTATTCTGCAAAGCACCTGAAGGCAGGACAAGAAGCAATGGATGGAAAGCAATCAAGGAGCGATCCAGCCTAGAACTAAAGAGAAATTTCCTGACAGTGAGAACAATTAATCAGTGGAATGACTTGCCTCCAGAAGTTGTGGGTGCTCCAACACTGGAGGTTTTTAAGAAAAGATTGGACTACCATTTGTCTGAAATGGTATGTGGTTTCTCGCTTTAGCAGGGAGTTGGATTAGAAGATGTCCAAGTCCCTTCCAACTCTGTTATTCTGTTATTCCTTACTCAAGGTATAGTTCAAAGTAGGTGAGATGGGCTGCAAAGACTTGGTTGTAGGTACCTGGGAGTAACTATCTTCTATGTTGCTACATGATCTTAGTTCATCTTTACTGTCCTTTTGGTTTGTCATTCTTTTTGTTCATCCTTAGGTTATGGTTTACAACTGGCCCAGTATTTTGTTGCCCAGGATAAAGATGGCTCTCCTTCCTTTATTGTATACAAAAATCAGTTGGGCTTTTAGAATTGTAGTTGATTAAAACAAAATGAATAGTTTTGACGACAGCTGCATTGTGTCCATGGGACTGTGCTGTAGTCTCCAACATTTTACTGCCACAGAGAGCATCTGCTGTCTAAAGAAACGGCCTCACTTTGTCTAATAGTAGGGGATGGCCCTATTAGGTTTATAAAAACTGCTTTATGCAAGGTCATTATCTGTCTATTTGGCTCAATTTCATTGGCAACAGCTCATGGGGCTTTATAAAGAGGTTTTTCCCATCATCTCCTGGCTGATGTCTTTTAACTGGACATCCTTTTGTGAAGCCTTCTGTCCATTGAGTAATGAGCCAATCAACTAGGCCCATCCCTAATCATTGGACCTAATTCACGCACACATACGTTTTCCTCTCCTGATGCCTGCAGTATGCAAATGGGCCATCATATTTAGGACACTTCTAAATTATGACTCTGCCTCACTCTGAAGACAGATCTTTATTATTCTAAGGGAACGGTTGTGTTCAAGAATGGAACCAATTTATTTCTGGCTCAGCTGTGGCGTATATGAAAATTACAATAAAGTTAGTCTTTCTTAAAAGTTTCCTCAACTGCAAAAAAAAAGTCTCCTACTCCCCAGGCCAGTTTTTGAGCTTTAGGGAATACGATTGTGTGGCTTTCTGATCAACCTCCTGGTAACTGTTAGGATTTTTCAGGATGCGATCAAACAATACCTACAACAAGAAGGAAGGATGAGGATGAAGAAGGGTGTGAAACAGGGTTGGTGTGGAAGTGCCTCTAGTGTTATTACCAAGTGCTGCAGTTGTGTGAGAAAACACTGAATCGGAGAGCTGTGAAAATAAAGGAAACCTGTGAACAACCCAGATGCTGAAACACCAGTTCATATGATAGCCTTTGCAGTAACAGAGAATGTGTCTTGTTGAGGATAAAACAAGCATATGGAATACGTATTGACAGCTAATTTTAGCATGCTTTATCAAACTTTTAAGACAAGTTTCAGACTTGTCACAATGCTGACATTTGGTCCCGTTTAATCACACATACGTTTGCATGCACACACTCATACAAAACTGGTACTAAGTTTTAGCTTCTTCTCATCTCGGACAGCTATTCTAGGGAAATTATATGAGATCTGAGGATCCGTTTCTAACATCTCAGAACTTGTCCAATCTGTGCTTCTCTCTAGAAATGACATACACAAGAAAAAAAATGCTTCTTTTCTTCGTTCGCTATGGTCAGGTCCACCATCACTGGCCTGCACCTTGCTGGTGTCCTGCCATTAAGAAGGGGGGGAGGGGTTTATTGGGTGCTACTTCTGTAACTTCAAACATGGGAAATAAGGAGGGGGGAGTGACAATGGAAGAAGACCAGATGACCTCCAAGATCCATTCCAACTCTGATATTCTGTGTTCTAAGCTGTTGTACCATTCTGTGTACTGTGTACTGTTCTCTGTTGTGCAGCGGATGTTGTATAAACATACATATACATGTTCTGCTCCACTTTTCTTTCCCATAGATGGGTGCATTCCTGGATATTTTGTCATTCTAATAGTTACAACATGACTTGCAAGTCCCTAACCCTGAATTTTCATAATCTGGAAAGGACTTACTTTGTATACAACAGGAAAACTAAAAGGCTGGGCTGTGATAGGCATCACCATACTTTGTGTGGGAAACTATTAAAGGAATAGATAACAAGAGGAGCCAAAATCAATGTCTTCTCCAAGAACTGGCTGTTAGTGCACCCCCTCCCTTCCAAAGCCCTCCCTTTGGTATCTCCAAGTGGCATTTAGAGAGATTAATGTTTCATGCTTGACAATTATAAGAATAACCTGGTGGGTTATGAACTGGGCTGCCTATCTCTTCATTACACCTTAATGTACACCTTAAGTTGTAATATCTAAGCACTTCATGTTCTTTAATGTATTAATCTTCTCAGCACTCTTCTTGAAAAAAAGAACTTATACTTGCTGATCTGGGCAAGAAACAGTTCTGCTGAAGCTGGCTGACGTTATCTGCAATTTTTGAATATACACATCTTTGCTACCTGAAAGAAATCTCAGGCAGTCAACAAAGAACTGGGGAGAACTACCTAAAAGAAAGGGATGTTCCAAACTATCTTGTCCCCCAGGTTTCAGGGCCAGGTGTAAGAAATAACTCTTGAACAAAGTGGATATTTTTACTGAGCTGACCCTAAAAACAGCTCAGCAGGCAGTTGCTTCAACTTGCTATGGAGATGAACAAGGGTGAACACGAGGGTGCAAGTAAGACCAAGAAAAGCTGTTCCTGAGGGTCACCAAAGTTCTATCATCATCATTATCACCACCACCCCCACCATCTACTCATCCCAAAAATATCATAGTTATTCAACGAAGTATTTTCCAGTGATTTGGGTTCTAACCAAGAACCTCAGAATCATGGAAGTATCATCACAGCATGTAGGAACTTCCAAGAAAGATGATTTTTTTTTTTGCACCTTCCAAATATTTGGTGAATTTCTTGGTATGGCTTCAAAAATCCTATAATGGGTTTTTCTTTCAAAGTCTTTCAACTTCAGTTCACAATCCCTTTTATTTATTTATTTTTTCCATTTGCTGTATCAATTCATCTATTTCCCGGCATTGCTACATCTATCCACAACTTACATCCTGACTGTCTCATTTTCTGATGAGGAGATTTCCAGTCCAACCCTACAGCAAAGCAAGAGGTCCTATACAGTTGGGGCTGAAGTTCATAGTGTACCAGTATATTTTTACACACACACACCCCAAGACTGTCTCTTTCTTTGTCAGGAGGAGAGAAACTGAAGCTCACAAATTTAACACAAATGCTGGGGTCAAGAAAACAAAGCATTTCTGTTATAACCAATTGTGCCCTCGCATATATTTTGATGCTTCCCTCAATAAGAAGACTTGATATACTGGTTTTGGCTCTTTGGAGGCATCCTTCTCTCACAAACAATCAAAGACAAGACAAGCAAAGTCAATGGAGGAAGCCGGATTCACTACGTAACCAAAACTCATTTCACAATAGCACTGGAAATTCTGGTCCCAAATGTGGTTATAAGTTGAGGACTAGCTGTATTGTGCCAAAAGTTCAATGTTATACGATCTCAGGACTTACAATTTTGGAAAACCGCCTAATCTTGAAAAGAGAGTTTATCTTATTTTTCAATATAGCTATGTAGCAACACCTTGGAATCCCAAAAGCTTGTAATATTGCTAAAGACATTCTTTTTTTTGTATTTGGTCAAACAGTTTTCATGCAGTTTCATGCAAGAAAATGAGCTTCGGGAATTTCTTTCAAAAGAGAAGAATTTTGAATAAATTGTCATGGATGACCAACGTCGTCCATGACTAAGCCAAGACAAGAAACAATGGATGGAAACTGAAGAAAGAGAGAAGCAAACTAGAACTAAGGAGAAATTTTCTGACAGTGAGGACAATCAACCAGTGGAACAGCTTGCCTTCAAAAGGTGTGGGTGCTCCATCACTGGAGGCTTTTAAGAAGGGACTAGACAAGCATTTGTCTCAACTGGTTTAGGGTCCCCTGCTTGAACAGGGGGTTGGACTAGAAGACCTCCAAGTTCCCTTCCAACTCTGTTCTATTATTTCTGTGGCCTTGAATTAGAAGATGGCCAAAGGTTGCATCTGAGTCTCCTACCCTCCATTATACAATTCCTTTTACAGCATCCTGGCTTCCAACATGATGGGTTCGGTTCCAAGAAAAGATTGATACTGAACATTTTCCAGGAGCTTTTTTCACTAGTGGGATTATTGACGCTGCTTAAAAAAGAAACAACCCAAAAGGGGGGGAAATAATAAAACATTCACCTTGAGAATGTGTTGGGAAGATTTCATTTTCCCCTGGAGAAATTTGGAGCAATTATCTATCCAGTTTGTCTGCCCATGGATTTGCTGAAGGATTCCAAAAGGCTATTCTGAAGGCTATTCTGAAGGATTCTGAAAGGCCAACTCCAGCCTCTAAAAGCAAACAGACAACTGCATTGATTAAAATACGATCTCATCTACCGTATTTCAAACTAATCATATCATTCATCAAGGTTCTATTATTTGCTCATATATTACCCACACCTACCCACACACACACACAAAAAATAGTTTTGCACAGAAGATGATTTACACATTTAATATTAGTTCCAACAAGGAACAAGCTACTTAAGGTGGGAAGCTTCAAAGCTCTCCTGCCTTGAGGGCACAGACTTCAACTAAAGACTCATGGGAATTCTTTCCAAATCTACACTTCTGGCGGTGCTTTTGATATCAAAAGAGGAACAGCTGTTGACCATCTCCTTGTAACCTTCAGATGCAGTCTGATGATGCATTGACCCAGCTGTTTTGTCCTGGAAAAGAAACTCTAGGAAATGCAGTGCTTGACAAATCAAAATTACGGATTATAGCCTGGCTGCATTTCAAGACATTTGATGTCCATGTTTCGGATTTAGATCAATAGAATTGCTGAGGTCTTTGGGTGGCTAAAATTTGATGGCCCGATTTATATATTAACGAGATCCATAAGACAAGCTGAAATCTAGCACGTGGTACAACTCCTGCAGACTCGAAAATAGAATAGGAAAAAAAGTGGAATGAAAGTCCTCAATCATAGTTCTTTACGTCTGCTGACTGAAGAAGTACAGTTCAGGGACAGTGGTACTCAAAAGGTGAAGCATTTGGGCAAAACAGAATTTAAGAATCCCATACTTGAGATTAAATAATAATCCCGTAGTAATATGGTAATCCCATAATAATCCCATAGAGATTAAATGAATAATCCCACAGTTGAGATTAAGATCAGAAACAATGGATAGAAACTAATCAAGGAAAGAAGCAACCTAGAATTAAGGAGAAACTTCCTAACAGTGAGGACAATTAATGAGTGGAACAGCTTGCCTTCAGAAGTTGTGGGTGCTCCATCGTTGGAGACTTTTAAGAAGAGAGTGGATAGCCACTTATCTGAAATGGTATAGGGTCTCCTGCTTGAGCAGGGGCTGGACTAGAAGACCTCCAAGGTCCCTTCCAGCTCTATTCTGTATAGAGTATGTAAATCTTTGAGGAATGCACTTCCTCCCCCAAGGAAACCCACCAATGCTTTGACAACGTATGTCAACAGAGCCAATTTGAAAGTGGTCTGAATTCAATATTTAATTGCTACATATTGATGGACTTCAAAGCCAGGGAACTGAATCAATATTCACTCTGTTTATCTGGAATCAGCATTCAAGCTGAAAAGGAGTCATATTCAGAGCTGTTGATAAATATTTCATACCCTGATAGCTGAAGGAGATGCCTAGATTGTTTTAGGACCTCTTTGCCTCTTTGCATTGTCAAGTGAGCGCGGTTCAAGGATGTATTAATTTCAAAATAATTTTAAAGTGAACCTCTGTGTTTTTCTGTTCTTTGCCTCTCCGCTTTGCTGGGGTTGAAAACCAAGGCCAGGATGAATCAGATGTGTGATGCTGTGGCACATCAATTCTTCTCTTCTATCTTTAGCAAAGTGAAGTGGAGGATAATCAAAAGACATGTGACATCATGGGCAGGAAACCTTGACTTTGGATAATTATATGAGCTCTGCTCAAGTTGACCTTCTGCCTGTGAAATTTCTGATTTCAAAACTACACAAGATCTTGCAGAACAAAAAAATTGTACGCATTCTTGCTTATGAAACAGAGGTTTCAAGGAGGTTGGTCCCTGCTTTTCCTTCAAATTAGAAACACAATAGGAAGAGAACTGTGGCTGCAAGGGTCTTTAAAACAAAAATTGTCACATTTGATGCTGTTGTTGTTTTTTCAAATGAGGGTGGGAACACCGCCGTTTCATGGGTTTTGAGTCTTCTTGCCAATTTATAATATGCCACTTCATGGGAATGGTGCCCAGGATGTGGTGTGGGCATCTTTATCCTGTTAACAGCATGGATTTATTACCAGTGGTGAATAATTTGGGGCGATGCTCTGCTGATGGAGTTTATGGCATGTGGTCAAGCCATCTATTAGCACACAACTCTGCAACTGCTCTGTAAAACAGCTTATGGTGTCATTCAAATCACCAAAACTCAAGGGTCTACGGTGCTGTTTTTAATTACGCTTATCTCTGGCTTTCTTTTATGCTTCCATTGTTATTCATTCCACCCGGCTTCCTGCAGGCAGGAAGGTTAGTTAAGTTAGTTTAAGGAAAACAGAAGTGTTTTGTCCAGAAAAGCATATTGCCATTTGGCAGGTTTCCATATATCACAAGAGGTTTTGTCCTCGTTTTCCAGATACAGTTCATGGTTCTTTATTGTCTCTGCTACCATTTTGAGAGCCAGGTTAAGGTGCTGGTCTGGAAACCAGGAGATTGTGAGTTCTAGCCCTTCTCTTTGGGCCACAGGGATGCTGATATGAGGAAAATAAGAGGCGGAAGTATTAAATTTTAAGTCCACTGCTTTTGAGTGATATGTTTTTAAAAAGGTGGAATTCAAATCTGAGCAAATTTTCCCCCAGTTAAATTGTTCTTAAGTTTTCAGATGATTTAAATCTTCACAAGTGTTACAGTGCTTGTTCTCTCTCTCCCTTTCTCTTTCTCTTTCTCTCTCCTTTTTTCTCAGTAACATTTTAGTCTAATCTCCTTATTTATTCCTTCCGTCCTTCTTTCCTTTATATAACAGACATGATCTTCTCCTATTAGGTTCTTGCCACTTCTACTCAGCCAAAATGTAAGTGATATGATTAAAGCAGATGATATCTCGCCTAATCCATTATCATCATTACCCACGATATAAAAGAGGGAAGAGAAAGAAAAGGTCAGAGGAACAGGATAATCAGCGTGACAACAACAGCATCTGCTTTGGTTTCACGGAACCTTTGACCAACTGGCCAAAGATGGGAAATATGGTGGATGCCTGGTGGACTTGGGAGGAGACTGGATATGTTGACACCTCTCAATTCATACTATTATAGATATAGATATAGATATAGATATATAGATATAGATATCCGAAATTACTTTAAAAATGTGATCCCCAGGTATATCCATGTTCAAAGTCAGTCAATAGACGTGAGCACCAGGGAATAAATAATTTAATAATAATAATTTAAAGATAAAAGTTCTTAAGAATATTAAAAACCTTTAAAATACATAGAAATCAATAAAAGTGCCTAGCTTTCGTCAGCATCCGCTGACATCTTCAGGGCTTAGAATGCTGGTCAATGGGAAAGTCCCTTTATAGGTTTAATTAGGGCGTGTGCATGACTCTTCGATCTCGTCTTCGATATAGGTAGGTAGGTAGGTAGGTAGACAGACAGACAGACAGACAGACAGACAGACAGATAGATAAAAATAGAGAGAGAAAGAGAGAGAGAGAGAGAAGATAGACATACAGACAGCTATTTAGATCACCCATCTATTAAATAAAAAATAAAGGAGGGGGTATATGAAACTCACCGATTGATCCATTCTTATGAAAAGAAGGAGGAAGATAAGAAGGGGAGGACAGAGACATGGATTAAATATTGGATAAATATGGGAGTTAAATTTGTTCCTGAAATCCACTGACAATTACATGGCAGGTAGCTCAAAAACTGAGCTGCCTTTGGCAGCCTTACAAAGATAACCTTTGCATAATGAGAAGGATTTGAACAATTTATCCAATGTTCTGGTCAGAAGCAGTTTCCCTTCGAATACAGCACATACATATCCTAGTGTTACACTTGTTTTAATCTTAGACATTTAAATGTACTGTAGATAGGTAAAAGGAACATGAATTTTCTCTTTTTCACTGGCTGAGTGTTTGATACAAGGGTTTTATTTTTACTACAAGTATCAACATGTTGACTGTGATTACTATTATTTCCTTTATGTTCTCTTTCTCTCACACACAGGCACACACACACAGACACACACTCAAAAACACGTTTAGCTGTACTACTGACAACTGCACAGAAATGTCCACATAGGTTTGGGCTATAATCCCTTTGTTCTTCTAGGATGTTTTTTTTTTTTTGCCAGCTTTTAATGTGGCATTTTCCAGTGGCTTCTTTTTTAAATACTAATCAATTTTGGATCTGACTTGTTTACATTGTTTCATGATTAAAGTCGGCTGGCTAAGTGTTGTGTGGAAAAGATAAATGATAGATAGATAGATAGATAGATAGATAGATAGATAGATAGATAGATAGATAGATAGATAGATAGATAGATAGATAGNGATGGATGGATGTATAGATGGATGGATGGATGGATGGATGGATGGATGGATGGATGGATGGATAGATGGATGGATAGATAGATAGATAGATAGATAGATAGATAGATAGATAGATAGATAGATAGATAGATAGATAGATAGATAGATAGATAGATAGATAGATAGATAGATAGATAGATAGATAGATAGATAGATAGATAGATAGATAGATGATAGATAGATAGATGAATGATATGGATCTTACTCTAAATATTACAGTAAGAATGTATTTGAGGATTCTTACACTGATAATATGGCTAGTAACTGTTACGTAAAGAAAAACTAGCTGGAGGCATGTTTACCTTTTCAGAAGAGACTAATCTTCTCCCACTGCACTGAAAGTGCAGGAGAAAGATGCCCAATACCTAGCAGTAATTAACTTTTAACCTTAAAATCGTTTTAAGTCATAGAGTCTACTATAAGCCATGATGGTAAGGACATGATGTAACCCACAACACAACAGATGATGCAAAACCTACCTTTTTATATTTGCATCCTGCTGTCAGCTGCAATTATATATGCCACAGGGTCTGTAATGTGAAGTTGTAATAAAGCTTTGACAGTTGCCCTCTTGCCAGTCCTCAATTAACAACTTACTGTCTTGAAGTCATTCTGTCCAAATTGGTCTGTAGATTACCTTGAACCATGAACTTGCCAAACAGAACTAGCTTCACACAATACACAAAGAACCTAGATCAATCAAACAAACCAAAAAGTGCACGCTAACTAGGCTTAACATATTGTACAAATGCAACCTCTTGTATTTTAAATGGCCCAATTAAGTGTATTGTATGGATGTGAACTGTGTGTGTGCCACATTTCCCCAGATTTACAACTCTAAAATCCTGTGTGTTTTTCTTCCTATCTAATTTTTAGAGTCGTTTTGTTACAAATTCTTTCAGGGAGTGGAAAGTAGAAGATAAAAATGCAGACAGGTAAATATAGGGCTATTGACTAAACAAATACTTGAAAGTCACATGGTTTGGCTGGATTGACACTAAATTTAGTGCATTTTAAATCCTAAATCTGGGTTTAACAATGCCCAGTTTCTGCATTGATGTACCACGGCAAGATTGCCCAAACAAATCAAATCTATTATTGCTTGAACATCCATCCCTCTTGATTTCACCTTGATGCCAGATTTTTTTTTTTCAAATATTTAGTGGTTTTTTAATTCATTTTCACTTTTTTTTCGTTTCTGCCAGATAACTTGTTTCTCCTGCTCTGCAAAATTTTCCTGTGGGTTGGTTTTATTGATAACCACCATTTAACTTGTTTTAATGAAATAAACACCTGAACTGGCCAAGAATTTTGTGAAATGGGTTAAGGTTACAAGAGAGAGAGAGAGAATTCACTGTATTTTTATTTATTTTGTTGCTTTTTTAACATGGTATGAGGTCTGTTGTATGATAGCTTTGTTTATGTGAACCTTTGGTTTAGTTTGATTTGCTGATTTGATGATCTTGGTAGTTAGGTGGAATTAAAAGTGTCTGAAAGCTGAACAGTAAAAAAAAATAGTATTTATTTATTTATTTGTTTGTTTGTTTGTTTGTTTGTTTGTTTGTTTATTTATTTATTTATTTATTTGCTGGCCATCTCATTTCAAACTACTCTGAGCGGCTTACAGCATAATAAACATTAAAAAAAATTAAATCATTGGATATAAACTGTATAAAAAGTGTACATAAACTGTATTCATCCCAAAATGAAGCTTTGATTTATTTATTTTTTCTGTCTTCATTTCCAGGTGTTTGAGAATTTATTTTGCTTTTCTTGTGATGACCTTCATTTTGGAAGTGGCAAAGGAATCCAGTATTATCCTGGTGCTCTTGTTTCCTGTTCCTCATCTGTCCCTCACTTTAAATCCTCCTTGGCTGCCCCATTTCCCAGTCTGAAGGTTCCATTACAATCTTTTCCTTTGGGATTTAACATACTGTGGAAAGATGGGGAAGCTTGTAGTCTGTTGAAGAAAAGACCGTAGAACAACATGCAAGATATTGCACAAACTCTAGGCCGAATCAGAGATTGATATGTGTAGAATTAAATACACCAAAACACTGCAGCACAATCGTGAGAATTTTATCAGCATTCTCTTTGGGAAGACAATTCAAAAACTAATTCTTGTGGCGAGATGGGTAGCGAACAAATTTAATAAATAAATTCATAAAAATTGGTTTTAAAAAGAGGAAGTTTTCTCTGTGAAAGTTCTGAAAACTCAAAATATATTCCCAGAGAAAATGAAAAAAGGGACAACGTTCTTTCTTGCTGATTTCTCAGTTTCTCAATTTCTGTAAAATTCTACAGCAGGGCGATACTTTTATTGGGGCCCGGCCAAGATGTAGGAAAGGAGTACTTTTTACATAAAATTAAATTCAATAAATCAGTTGCAAGCTTTTGCATCATCTAGAACTCTTCATCCAACAAAATGTTACTTGGTATGGAGACTAAGTCTAAAAAAAGTGAGTCGGTTTATTGAACAATAAGATCTGCCATCCAATGCAGCATCCAGATAGTTTTCAGATTTTAAGCCCTTAAATGTGAATTCTTCTGCCTCCTTCTGATCCTCATATCTTCTTGAAGAGGCAGAAAATAATGGAAGAAAACAAGAATCATGGGGCGAAGAAGGGCATTGTTGCATAAGACCAGTGCTGGCAAATGACAGGGGACACCATGGAAACAAAAAGTCACCAGCTCCTAATGAGGCTTGTTAGTGATGCTAATCTATGTAAATGTTATTAATTGAGAAGATCTATCTTTTATCTCCAGCATTTGGTAATCAGGCAATTAAAAAACAATGACCATTCCCGGTGGTTGTTCTTCTGATTTTTTTTTCCTTGTTGTTGTTTTTTTTTTTAAAAAAAAAGTGATCAAAGAGTCCAGTAGAAAAGTTCCTTATCAAAAGCAAGGCCCTGCCTTAGGCTATGAGGCCTCATTAAAAGCAGAAAAGCTCTGTTGATCACCAATTAACCTGATTTGTAGGAACTCTGATAAAGACCTCAAACAACACAAGTTTTCTTCCTTGGAATAAATGACACCGTTTATTGACAAAAATAAAAGCGTTAGATTTGGGGAAGGAGGGGGGGGAGAGGGGAAAAAAATGGAAGGGGATAGAAGGACATAAAAGGACTTATTCCTATTCAGCTTCTCTGCCAAACAGGCAGAGCACTACACAGAAGATAGCTGCAAGGAGAAGCTAAGATTAACCACATGGGTGGCTTTCTATCCACGCTGGATAACGGTGGGCCCTGCTAGTCATGGCGACAAGAACCAAATGTGGACATATTTAGAAGGCCTTCCTTGTCAAACCCACTCAGATTAGACCACCAACTGCATTAATTATGGACACAATCAGCTCTGCATAATGTGATTAAATAGAATATCTTGGCCTAAAAAGACTGGATGGGGGGATTTCTTTCTTTCTTTCTTTCTTTCTTTCTTTCTTTCTTTCTTTCTTTCTTTCTTTCTTTCTTTCTTTCTTTCTTTCTTTCTTCTTTTCTTTCTCCCTTTCTCTCATCTCTTCTCTTTCTTTCTTTCTGTCTTTCTTCATTGTCAGTTTGAAGTTTGATAAGTCATGTTAGGCAATATGTTATTAAAAAGCGGGGGGGGGGAAAGAGATTAGTTGATGCTTCATAAGACCTTTTGCTAAGATTTTAATGATGACGCGAATTAGTTTGTAGCAGAAACAAACATAAAGTAATAAAGATCTGATAACAATCTAAAAAAACCCACATAAATAATCTTTATTTGGTTCCTTCTCTAATTATGTTTTGGCTTCAGGTAAGTAGGGCTGTTTTTGATGTGGCTTAAAATTATCCACGGCTTACAGACGTGTTTGTGGACAACTTGCATGCACACACAGGCTCACAAACACTGCTAGCAAGTCATGCCCCATCTCTTCCTCAACCAATGTAGCCCTTATTAGAATATAATTCCTCAATTTTGATAACGCCGACTATAATTGCTTATTCCTGACAGCCTATCTCTACGTTTGAATGATTTTAAGTGACTCAGTTGACCAGGCCAAATGGGAATAGATGGGAAGTTGATGCTACGTCTATTACACAACTGAACGTACCAGGGGAAAATCAAGACTGTCAGGCACAGCCCTGGGAAGGTGAAGGGGCTATTGAAAATCAGAGAGATTAGCAACTCATCGCATTATTTGTGGGTTATCAAGAGACAGAGGTAATGAAAGTGAGACCTATATCCTTGATCAATAAGAGTTTGACTGCATTTTCAGTTCATTTTCTCCTGCAGAGAGAGAGAGAGAGAGAAACAGCAAACCTTCTATTGATCACAGTGTTAATCCATAGCTGGTCTGGCCCATGCCTAGTAAAACACGTGGGGGCTGGGGAAAAAAAAAGAATAAGATAATAAGCAGGAACTCTTGATCTTTTATTATGGTGTGCTGGATAAAGAGAGTAGGAAGGGCTTCAAGCTGATGCAATGTTTCATGGTTAACTCTTGCTGGGATGCTGAATTTGAGACAAGGAATCTAGAACATAGAACATAAAATAACAGAGTTGGCAGGGACCTTGGAGGTCATCTAGTCCAACCCCCTGCTCAAGCAGGAGACCCTGTACCATTTCAGACGAATGCTGTCCAGTCTCTTCTTAAAAGCTTCCAGTGTTGGAGCACCCACAACTTCTGAAGGCAAGCCGTTCCACCGATTAATTGTTCTCGTTGTCAGGAAACTTCTCCATAGTTCTAGACCGCTTCTCTCTTTGATTAGTTCCATATGTTGCTTCTTCTCTTGCCTTCTGGTACT
This sequence comes from Protobothrops mucrosquamatus, assembly GCF_001527695.2. NCBI lineage: Eukaryota > Metazoa > Chordata > Lepidosauria > Squamata > Viperidae > Protobothrops > Protobothrops mucrosquamatus. The sequence goes on from NW_015389302.1 coordinate 108,838, forward strand.
TTGGAAAATGGGTTGACCCCCTCTTCTTTGTGGCAGCCTCTCAAATACTGGAACAGTGCTGTCATGTCACCCCTAATTCTTCTTTTCACTAGGCTAGATGTACCCAATTCCTGCAACTGTTCTTCATATGTTTTAGACTCCAGGTCCCTAATTATCCTTGTTGCTCTTCTCTGCCATCTTTCCAGAGTCTCAACATCTTTTTTATATTGTAGTGATCTAATGGGATGTCTGAAAAACCCTGGGAGATGGGATGAGGAGAGAAAGGTCAGATAAGGGACTGCATCATCCACAGCTGGATAGTGATTGGGGCATGAGCAGTGGTGGGATTCAAATATCTGAACAACCGGTTCTCTTATTGGATGCAGGCTTGGGCCTCCAAGGCCTAGAACAGACTTCCAGAAGTGGCATCCACGCACTCCTGGCGGCCCGTTCTATATATATATATATATATTGGGTTTCGTTTTCCAACAACTCATAAAAGAAATTCAATTTGCAATTAGCCTTGCCTGCATTGTTTTTTTTTTAAAAAAAAAAAAAATAATCAGTCAACAGTAATGAAATTAATTCGTTTTTCTAATAAATTATTGCGAGATGTTGAGAAAATTCAACTAATACCGAGCAGTTTTATTAGGATCGTCAGTATTAATATCAAATCCTTGTGTGCTCATTAAAAGAAATACAGTAAATTCAATTAATGCACATTAATCCCTAGTTGACATTAACATCTGATAAAAAAAAAAACCCCAATATTGATAGAGATTATTAAAATGGAAGCAATGAAAGTTAGGGATGGGGAGTGAAGTGAAAGTGAACACCAAGCATATGGGAAGAAATACAAATATATTATCCAGCTACATATTCCTGTCATTTGAAATCTGTAAGATATATACAATGGTGTGGGTTCTTCAAAAAAAGAAAAATTGAGTTTCCTGATAATGAAATCCTGACATACCAGCTCTTGTACAGATGGGAAATATCAAGAACTGTCCACCTTAAAACTGGTCTGTGTGATCAAACTTAATAAAACACCAGAAGAGAACAAAAAACGAAAAGTGGAATATAGGCAGTCCTTGACTTACAACAGTTTGTTTAGTGACCGTTCGAAGTTACAACAGCACTGAAAAAAGTGACGTAATGACTGTTTTTCACACCTAGGGCCACGGCAGCATCCCCGGGGTCACGTGATCAAAATTCGGACACTTGGCAACTGACTCGCATTTATGACGGTTGCACTGTCCCGAGTTCATGTGATCCCTTTTTGCAACTTTCTGACAAGCTAAGTTATTGGGAAGCCAGATTCACTTAGCATCCGTGTTACTAACTTAACAATGAGAGTGATTCATTTAACAACTTACTTACTTACTTACTTACTTACTTACTTACTTACTTACTTACTTACTTTCCGCCGCGCCCTCAAGACATGGCTTTTCCAGCAAGCGGGCCTGACCTAGGGAGGATTTTAGGTAGGGATGATTTTAAGAAAATTTTAATTGACACACAGCTTCGAATATTTGGCTTTTAATTTGGTTTTATGGGGGTTTTTTTGTTCTTTGATGTATTTTGTTTGTCTGTTTTAATATGCTGTGCACCGCCCTGAGTCCTACGGGAGAAGGGCGGTATATAAATTAAATTATTAAATTAAATTAAAAATTAAAGAAAAGTCGTAAAATGGGGTAAAACTCAGTTAACAACTGTCTCACTTAACAACAGAAATTTTGGGCTCTATTGTGGTTGTAAGCCAAGGACTACCTCTACCTATCAATTATTCAGTGAGGTGTATCTCTTGAATTGCATGTGGAGACATCTGTAGACAGAGTAGTTACTCAGAGGTTAAAAGGGTAGGTAGAGAAGAGCATCTTATATGCTAGAATACTTACCCAAAAGTACTCCGTGGTGTCCTGTTCTTTGAGTTCTAGCAGTTAATATTTTTCTATGTGGGCTGCCGTTTTAGAAGGTTCTACCCCATTCGAGTTTTATTTCATCTCTCTGTGACTGCAGAATGTAGTCCTGAGAAGTTAAAATGTGAGATGAGTAATAAGTTCCTGCTGCTATGTCACAAGGAAAGCATCGGTGCACAATGAAAATATGTTTCATGCTGAAGCAGATCAATCAGGAACCTGATATTTATATGACAACATCTGATGTTCTGTACCGGCCTTTTGTGAAAGGACAGTTGCTCATTGGTAGAGCATATGTTTTCACCGGAAAAATATATATAAAAATTCTTGAATCATAAACTGGTAACATTAGAAACAACTTGTGTTTCTTTCTCACTATCTACCGGAGGCACTCGTTCTTTGTCCAAGTCCATCTTTCATGGTTTGTTCCTTTCTTCTGTACTAGACAGAGATGGATGGATGGATGGATGGATGGATGGATGGATGGATGGATGGATGGATGGATGGATGGATGGATGGATGGATGGATGGATAGATGGATAGATGGATAGATGGATAGATGGATAGATGGATAGATGGATAGATGGATAGATGGATGGATCAATGATAGATGGATATTCTAAGGAGATGATTCAGTGATTGAGTAATAAATAGATACATTCAATGTAAGAATGAGTGCAATTTATTTATTTAAGTTTATGCTAACCATCTCTGGGAAACTGATTTAGACCAGATTTAAACAGATGGCTGTCACAATTCCTAACATCAGATAACTGTGTATTTTTAATTAACTTATAAGAAATACTCTACGGTGGGGTTTTTTTTAAAACTCTTCACTAAACAAGCATGAAGAGCCATTGATGTTAAGGGACTTATTATTCCTTCAGTCAGTATGGATGTATTTCCATGTTGACTTCCCTGTCTCTTGTGTTGTGGAGCTGGCTTTCAAGTGTGTGAAAAATAGAAGGAAAGTGTCAAGCCTTATCGCATGTTTGACCTTGCTTTGGGATTGGGCAAAAGCAAGCTGCACTTTGCCTTATCTAAATAAATCCATTACTCTCTCCATCATAATGTGGTTGAACAAACTTTGCAAGTCAGCCAGCAAACATCACCCTAGTTAAGAGTCTAATCACTTCTAACTCTAAAAAAAGAAAAAAAACAACAAAGACTAGAAAGAAACATGCATTAGAATTTAATCTCTCGGGATCATTATCTGATTTTCCTGGTAAAAGTAATTTGTTTGTTTTTTGTTAAAGACAGACTAATAAGAATGTTGGTCAAAATTTGTGCTTTCGAAACAGAGACTGCGAAGGTATGACTATGGGGAGAGATGTGTGTGCTTGTGTGTGCGCGTGTGTGTGTATGTGTGTGTGTGTTTTAATTTAAAGAGCCAAAGTTGGGGAAGAAAATCATAAGAAGCCTGAGACCCTGGGCCCAGGCAAATGAGTTTGATTTTCCACAAGAGAATGTTCTTTACAAAATTAAATTAAAATTAAAAAATGCTGCTTGATCCTTTTTTTTTTCTTTTTTTTTTTACCCCTGCTAGGAGAAGTTTTCACGTTCTTCTGGGATTTCCCGTGCCACACTGTACTCTGAAGTTCCTATGATTGCGATAGTGAAGACAGAACAAAGGCACTTTCTCCAGGAAAGATGAAACACAAAACAAATCTAAAGAGAACGGGGTGCTTTGTGTTTCCCAAGTATGTACTGGGGGGAGGAAGGAGGGGGGGGAGAAGAGAATTAGATCTTTCTTTGAAAGCCTCAAGTAGAACCAGGAATTGTTCTGCTGCAGAGGAAAGAAAACTTAAGGCAGTTATCTTTCCTTACCATGGCCGTCACAAATTCTGATTGATTTCATGGCATGCTATCGGAGGCACTCCGTTCTTTGATCCTTTCCTCCCGATTTCCTTTAGCATATTCTTGCTTGCTTGTTCCACACACTCCCAGGTTCTGAAAAAGAAAACAGCAAAGATTAGAAAAGGGTAGGAAAGTTTGGTGGCCTGCAGATAAGGAGGAAAGGGTTTGATGTGGCAAGGTGAAAAGGCAGCATATGTTAGAAAACCACAGGCCATTGTCTGTCTTTGTTTATGCAGCTTACCTTTTGCCGGTCCATTTAAAAGCCCCCTCCTCTTCACCCTTCAGAAGTTCTTCCATCAATCTCACCCAGCCCAAAACAAGCAAATAAATAAAACGCCAGAAAATAGATTTTCAAACACGGGTGTCTTTATCCCATCTGTTTGAGCAGGTGAAAGATTATGGTACAATTTGCAGAATATTGTTTCCACTCCTTAAAAACAAAATAGAGCAGAGGAAAGAAGGAAAGAAGGGAGGGAGGGAGGGAGGGAGGGAGGGAGGGAGGAAGGAAGGAAGGAAGGAAGGAAGGAAGGATGGAAGGAAGGAAGGAAGGAAGGAAGGAAGGAAGGAAGGAAGGAAGGAAGGAAGGAAGGAAGGAAGGAAGGAAGGCTGCCATAAAAAAGAGAGGAGTCAACCTATTTTCCAAAGCACCAGAAGGCAAAACAAGAAACAATGGATGGATACTAATCAAGGGGAGAAGCAACCTGGAATTAAGGAGAAACTTCCTAACAGTGAGGACAATCAACCGGTGGAACAGAAGTTGCCTTCAGAAGTTGTAGGTGCTCCATCACTGGAGATTTTTAAGAAGAGACTGGACAGCCACTTGTCTGGAATAGTATAGGGCACAGGTCAGCAACCTGCGGCTCTGGAGCTGCATGCGACTCTTTGAGCATTCCCCTGTGGCTCCCAGCCTCCTCTGCCATTTGCAGACAAAGACAGAGACAGAGCTTCTCTCTCTCTCTCTCTCTCTCTCTCTCTCTCTCTCTCTCTCTCTCTCTCTCTCTCTCTCTCTCTCTGTGTGTGTGTGTGTGTGTGTGTGTGTGTGTGTGTGTGTGTAAAAAAGAGAGTTAGCCTCACCCTGTTCAGAGGAGCTGAAAAGCTTATTGGGCGTGTCTCCTTCCTTTGCTGTGTCTCTGCAGGAAGCAGGAAGGGCAGGAGAGAGCTAGCTAGCCCAGCTGTGCTGACTCAGGAGTTCTGGGAGTTGAAGTCCATGAGTCATAAAAGAGCCAGGTTGCCTACCCACCCCCACCCCCCGCTAGCCCAATAAGAATGGGTGTCAGCTGGTTGGAGAACAGCTTGAAGCCAGCTTGCCAGGTGAGCAGAAGATCAGAGAGAGGAAGAGAGGGGGGAGAGAGAGAGAGGGAGAGAAAGAGAGAGAGAGGAAAGAGAGAGAGAGAGGAGAGGGAAAGAAAGAAAGAAAGAAAGAAAGAAAGAAAGAAAGAAAGAAAGAAAGAGAGAGAGAGGGGGGGGGAAAGAGAGAGGGAGAGGAAAGAAATGATCAACACAACAATATATTTTAAAAACAATGCCCCAAATGTATACAGTATCTATTAATTGATTCATTCATTCATTTGCATTTATTAGCTGCCCAACTGCCATGGACTCTGGGTGGTGTCCAGACAGTAAACCTTCATAATAATGTAGACAAGTGTTAATTTTGGAGCTGTCAGCTAACAAGAACAGGGCAGAACAGCCAGACCCCCCCCCCTAACTAAACCTTTTGCACAGGCCATCAAATCTCTACAGAGATGAAGGTAGGATGACAGCTGATTCCAGGATCAGAACCTGGAGATCATGACCCTGAAACTAAAAGAGAGCCCTGTTCAGAGGAATATACAGAACAAACAAGGTTGTAGGGAAGATAAGGTAAATTGGTACTGGGAATAGCCTTTGGAGTTAGCAGTCTGTAAATGGGTGTTGGCTTAATTAGAAAGCCACTGAAGACCCCTAAGCTGTATTGAAGCATCAGACCCATGTGAAAGATTCAGAATGGTCAGGATTGCACTGTACCAGATAAATATCAGGAGGCAAACAAAGGTAACAGGTGTAGGTGCCAGGAGATCATTATAGCAATGTAGGCTTGAGGAAAGCTTGATTAGCAAACATCAACAATGCTAAAGTTTCCTCAATCAGAAACCCCCAGATCCTTTCCATATTTATCACGTGAAACAGAGGAATCTGGAAGCCTTGGATAAAAATAGATGTGAGTCTCAGGTGTGGGTGGGAAGAACTCAGAGGCCACAAAAAAACAAAATACTATATTGGTCTTGTCCATATTCAGGTAAAGGTGCTGAGAAGAAATGCTTGTAAGCAATTCTTCACAACTGATCGTGCATGGGGATCCTTGATGCTCTCTAAGCTTGGCTGGTTGTTTGCAGATGTGTCATTACCCAATTAGACACCATCATCAGTGTTAATGATGTTACCTAGCTAGATAATGAAACATCTGCAAGCAGAACCAAGTTCAGAGAGCACAAAGGACTCCACACTGACCCACAGATATATTCTCTCCTATTGTGACCTTGCTTTGTCACCAATGTCCAGGAAAGACCAGAAGGCTTGATAATCAGCAGCATCAAAGTGATAAAATCTGAACTTTTTTTATTAGGTATAGTGCCAGAAAAGACTGATAAACAAAGCATATATTTGACTTTGCATGTTACAACAGCGGCAAGAACTATATTTGCACAGTATTGGAAAAATGAAGAAATACCATCAGATGAAGAAATAATTAAAAAAATACTAGAATGGGCAGAGATGGATAGACTGAGGCTGAAAGAAAAAGAAGAAACGGAAGATTATCAAACTTGGGACTTATTTTATCAATGTTTAGAGGAAAGAATAAAGGATTAGGAACTAAATATGTTTTAGCAAATGTAAACTCAGACAGCACGTTTGTTGAATAAATACTATTGAATGTATGGGGGGGAAAAATCAATAAAAATCTTTTAAAAAAAGATATTGGAAGACCAAACCAGGGTATCCAAAGCAAGAACACTAACTAACCTCTCCTTGCCTGCCAACAGTTGTGTCTGTCACATTCAATATTGGCTTTTTTTGCTGGAAAGTCACATTTTCAGAGGGAAACAACTTCATCCACATGAACCATCCCTGCTGATTCGGGTCAAGGACATCTTATTCCAGCTTTTCATTTCTCTGATTGTCAATCAGATGAGTGCAAGTTATTGGCAAGCAGAAGGTACAAACGTGGCTCTCTCCCCATTGTTCTCCAGTAATTGATATTGGAAGTCTACCATCCCCGTCAGTGGTAAAATCAACTCTCGTTAGACCTGTCCTTCATGAATGCATCTAATTTCCTTTTAAAGCCATCCAGGTTAGTGGTCATTGCCATGTCTTGCAGTGGTGAATTCCAAAAAGCCCATTATCCAATTAGCTATCTGATAGAATCAGTAGAATATCCTCCAATGGTCCACCTGTAGAATTTGGCTCTCTGACCTTCAACTCTGAGAACTTTGAGTAGAAAGATGTATGTTGGAAGCATTTGCTGGACAGCTCCTACCACGAAGCTTCTGTCTCCAACTGTTCATCGGTTTAGCAGGTCATCAAAACTTCTATATTAAAAATAATGGCTAGAGTCATACGACCTCTTTAACCACACCAGTTAAAATCAGCCATCCTTGTACAAACCAGTTCACCGAACACGAATTGCTGAAGTCAAAATGCAGGTTTTATTTCATTCCCTTTTTTTCATTTCTTACAGGGTTTGAGAAGGATTGTCTCTGTAAAAGGAAGCTGGCTGGATTCAACAGAGATCTTGTTTTGTTTTGTTTTATGTTTAAAAATAGGTAGGTCAATGATAACCTTATTTTGTGACTCTTCTCAGTTTTCTCTACTTGCGTCCGCACATTCTGATAGACCTTCTATTAACAAAGTTCTAGTTGCCTCTTTTAAGCCTCATCAAATTGAATGCTATTTGTATGTCCAGTCCTAGGAACAAAGCCATCTTCTGTGTATATGGTTTAAAGAAAAGTATGATTTAGTGTCTTAACATATGGTTAAAAACCCAATAAAGCAAATTAGGATTTATGCAGTAAAAAAGACAGCTTGCCAAGCTGCAGATGGGCCCAATGTTTTTGAATTCCTCCTGGCTTCAGACCCTCAACCTATTTACGCGCCCGCACACTTCAACCCTTATAAGAACTGCCGCTGTGTTAAATTATGATCCAAAGACTTTGGGGTGGGAACAAATCAATGGGGATACCTGGGGCAGTGTGTAATGCAGCAGCTCCTGCCAGCAGGAGAAACAGCTTCCAATCGTGGCCCCCCAGTAGGTTAAATAAATATAATACTCAAAGAGCAAAGACAAAGGATCAGATGGCAGCTGCGGTCAGCTGTTGATAAAATACAATCTTCCTTTAATACATGCTGGGAAATTTATTTAGCACTGACCCAAGGAAGGAAGGAAGGAAGGAAGGAAGGAAGGAAGGAAGGAAGGAAGGAAGGAAGGAAGGAAGGAAGGAAGGAAGGA
>NW_015389302.1:118384-122372 GCF_001527695.2 Protobothrops mucrosquamatus
CCCCCATTAACATCTCTCATTTCCTGAGGCTTTGCGTGAGATGGTAAAACATATTATATATGAACTATTTATGGGGCAGCTAAGCAGAATTGTTGTTTTCCACTTTAAATTTACTAGTTTTTGTCCAGGTGTTCTTTTGGTGGCAGGGATTTGAATAGTTTTGTGTGTGGTGGTGGCAGTTGCAACATTTCTTTTGATAATTTTGCTCATTAGCTTGAACTGCCCGGAGGGGATAATTTATTCCAGAAAGAAGACCTACTATACTGGGTATTAAAAAAAATGATAATTCATTGCACCACTGCCCAGGAGCATGTTCTGTTGAGCTCCAGAGAATGCTAAAAAAAAAACCCCACAAGATGTAGGATTGGTATATTCAAAGAAGGGCTAGGGATTCTGCACAGAAAAATTGTTTACCGTCTGGAAATGTGGTGCCTCTACTTCTCTAAATCAGGATTTTAGAGGTTTTATTTGGGGGGAAAAGAGCTTTGTGGAATGTTGTCCTCTCTAAAACAAAACAAAATCAAGCTAGAAACATCCAGAAGGACTTTATTTCAAATGTGATGGACTGAAAGTTTTCCAAGTCAGTGCACCCCGAGTCATAGATAATTCTCCACTTCTATCTGTATTAGCACCCAACTTCCCTGCCCATTTTGCCAGGGTATCTAGGATAATGAGAAGTGGCTCACTTTATCTTGCCAGATTTTGAAATCTGGAGCCCAACACAAAGAGAGAGAGGGGGGGGAGGGAGGGAGGGAAGAAGAGAGAGAGAGAGAGAGAGAGAGAGAGAGAGAGAGAGAGAGAGAGAGAGAGAGAGAGAGAGAGAGAAGGAGGAGGAGGAGGAGGAGAAGGAGAAGGAGAAGGAGGGGGAGGGAAGGAGGGAGGGAGGGAGAAGAAGGAGGAGAAGGAGGAGGAGAGGGAGGGAGGAAGAATGAGAGAAAGAGAGAGAGAGAGAGTCCACATTCTTACTCGAACAATATTATTGTTATTGGTTGCACAATCAACCAAACATTTAGACTGAATTTGGAATTTTTATCCACTTATCAAATCCTTCCCAAGAACCTGGGAGAGGCAGATATTATTGCTATTATTATAGTTGGCTGAGAAGGAAGGAAGGAAGGAAGGAAGGAAGGAAGGAAGGAAGGAAGGAAGGAAGGAAGGAAGGAAGGAAGGAAGGAAGGAAGGAAGGAAGGGTTTTCCATTAATTTCAACAGAATCTTTTCGGCTTCAAAATGAAGTCCAGAGTAGCCTTCAAAACCAAATTTGGAATATCAGAACTGAAACTGGTGCTTGGAAGCAGAAGGCGGCGGATAAAGGTATAATCTGCTCCAAACAAGCTTCTTAATTCCAAACTCATTTTATGCAGAAAGCATCAGTAGAGAACAGTCCCCATGTTTTAGCAGGAGAATTTTGAACTAGTTTCGAATGTTAACATAAAAGTGGTGCCAATTATAACAATCATCTTTCTCTCTCTCTCTCTCTCTCTCTCTCTCATTCAGAAAGTCCGGTTCTCTTTGAACCAGATCTGAACTGTAATATGCTCCATATAAGGCTGGATTTGAAAGGAACAAGGAACTCTTCTCCTTCACTCGGATGCTTAATCGAAATAAAACTAAATCTATCAGCACCACAGCTGGGGAGGGAGCAAATGATCTTAATTAAATGATAATTTGTTAAATTTATCTCCTCCCCAATGTGGGTAAAGCAGGGACTAGGATTAATTAATTTGAGAGCTGGTTTGAATTTAGATTACAGTAGCTGGTTGAAATTCTTTTTAAAACAGATTTTGGAGAAGATCAAAGCAACACCAGCCTCCAAAATATTGAGACTTTCAAGTAGGATGGAGAGAATTCAAATCCGTTTTCTCAGGAATAAATCCCACTGATTTCTATGGGGATCATCCCAGAATTGCACCTGGAGAATGCTAGGGCAGAAACAGGATTCCCAGGGCAATAGAGTAAGAAACTCAGATTTCTGCAAATAAGCTTTATAGATGTTTGATGGTTCGACTCTATTTAAACCCTGCAAATATCAAAGGCAGAATTCTACCCAGGCATAAAAAAACCTTTCACTGAAATTAGGAAAAAGTTAATAAAGATCTCCCCCCCCCCAAGTGAACAGGTTTGATAAGATGTTTGTGTGGTTTAAGGTGAAGAAGTTGCACTAAAAACATCACACACCACATAGACACACACACACACACAAACGCATTGCGATTTCTCCAGCTCGTGGCGCCTAAGAGAAACTGTACTCCGAAGTAGATTACAGGATCCCAGGTAGGGGACGGGCTGGCCTAAATGGGAAATGGAGAAAGAACGGCAGTCTTTTTTTATTTCGGCAGGTCCAAACACAGGATTGCGTGGGAACCAATCTCGCTGAAGCCACACGCGTGTATGCCAGTGCACACGAACACCACAGGTGCGCGAAATCCAGTCTTGGGAAGAGCGAAAACTCTGCGCTCCTTCGCTTCAGGCTGCCCGTTTCTGACAGGCACTTCAGTTATTTTTAATGCACCCCCTTCAAAATCTCCTTTAAAAAAATTCCTTGAATTCCTATACAGTGGAATATAACGCTGCAAACTCGTTTCTTTTTAGTTCTTTTCACCACAAAGGTGTGCCCGAAACCTGGGGAGAAAGGGCGCAAAAAGGGTGTTATTTCATCGAGCGGACTATTAGGATAAACCCCGAGAAAATATCTCAGCACCTGAACGTGTTTCTGTCCTGGGTCGGGAAAGAAAAAACAGGAGAACCGGATAGGGGGGAAAAATTGGAAGATTGAAATAAAGCATTTCCCGAACCATCCCTTAAACCGGTCCGCTTTTTNGGAAGGAAGGAAGGAAGGAAGGAAGGATGCTCACACGTCTTCAAGAAAGGGGGAAAGTATTTGTTTGAAAAGGCCCAAAGTTTATTCATGCATGAATTGCTTTTTCCAAGAAGAAGGGTGAGGCTCCAAAGTCTGCTGGGATAGTTAGCTGGGGATTCATGGGACCAGCAAAGTTAACTAAGCCAGTGTCCAATAAGCAATGCTGTGGTTGGATGGAGCAAGAGAAGCCAACTTTAGGCATCGCTAGGAAGGGTGAGTCTAGCAAAAAAAACAGTCTGGCTGGAAGAATCCTAATGCTCCAACTTCAACACTTGCAGTCTCTGGGAATGTAAACTAGGAATTTTGGGGTTTGCAGTCCAGCTCATCTAGAGAAGTTTGTTGGCAGGCATTTGGGACTTTTTCAACATCTCTGCTAGGGCTAGGGCTAGGGCTAGCGTTGGGATTAGGGGTTAGGTTTAGGTATGAAAGCTAGAGCTAAGATTAGGGTTGGAGTTAGGGTTAGGTTTTCAACCTCGGGAACTTTAAAATATGTGGGAATCAATTCCCAAAATTCCCAGCCAGCCATGAATTTGGGAGTTGAAGTCCACACATCTTAGAGTTGAGGAGGTTGAAGAACAATAACTTAGAAATTGGATTCCTCCACATATGTGAAGGAATCATATCATCCTAAAAGCTGGAGCATATAGTCTCTATATAGCATATCTCACATATGTAATAAGTTCTGTATGACGTCAGTTAAGGATGTCATAGATTGGAAGGTACTTTGGAGGTAACCCCAAAGCAGGAATCCTCATACCATCTTGGACAGACGTTTGTCCAATCTTTTCTTGACAACCTCCCACAATTTGTATCCTTCCATAATAGACATCCAGAAAATATTTGGGCCAAGATCGTGGCTTAAATCAGGGTGTAGATCCAGATACTAAATAACATTGCAAAATTGGCATTATGAAGAAAAAAAAAAGAATCCCCCCATTAACATCTCTCATTTCCTGAGGCTTTGCGTGAGATGGTAAAACATATTATATATGAACTATTTATGGGGCAGCTAAGCAGAATTGTTGTTTTCCACTTTAAATTTACTAGTTTTTGTCCAGGTGTTCTTTTGGTGGCAGGGATTTGAATAGTTTTGTGTGTGGTGGTGGCAGTTGCAACATTTCTTTTGATA
>NW_015389302.1:125377-149218 GCF_001527695.2 Protobothrops mucrosquamatus
CCTGGGGAGAAAGGGCGCAAAAAGGGTGTTATTTCATCGAGCGGACTATTAGGATAAACCCCGAGAAAATATCTCAGCACCTGAACGTGTTTCTGTCCTGGGTCGGGAAAGAAAAAACAGGAGAACCGGATAGGGGGGAAAAATTGGAAGATTGAAATAAAGCATTTCCCGAACCATCCCTTAAACCGGTCCGCTTTTTTTTTTTTTTAGTCTAGTGACTTATTATGAGCATAATAATAATAAGGGTAATTTTACTGTCCAATGTGTTAAAGCAAATACATGGTGGGTCAGGCGATTTTTGAATGTGTATGTAAATAAATGCTATCACTTTAGTTTCTGGGTGCGGGAAAGGAAGGAAGGAAGTAGACTGAGAGATGGTGTAAAAGAGAGTGAGAAACAAAGTGTGAGAGAGGGAGAGAGGGAGGAAAGAAAGAAAGAAAGAAAGAAAGAAAGAAAGAAAGAAAGAAAGAAAGAAAGAAAAAGAAAGAAAGAAAGAAAAAGAAAGAAAAAGAAAGAAAGAAAGAAAGAAAAAGAAAGAAGAGGGAGGAATGAATGAATGAATCAAGGAAGGAAGGAAGGAAGTAGATTGAGAGATGGCGTAAAAGAGAGTGAGAAACAAAGTGTGAGAGAGGGAGGAATGAAGGGAGGGAGGGAAGAAAGAAAGAAAGAAAGAAAGAAAGAAAGAAAGAAAGAAAGAAAGAAAGAAAGAAAGAAAGAAAGAAAGAAGAGGGAGGAATGAATGAATGAATGAATGAATCAAGGAAGGAAGGAAGGAAGGAAGGAAGGAAGGAAGGAAGGAAGGAAGGAAGGAAGGAAGGAAGGAAGGAATCAAGGAAGGAAGGAAGGAAGTAGATTGAGAGATGGTGTAAAAGAGAGTGAGAAACAAAGGTGTGAGAGAATTGCCATGAGCAACTCTTTCGAATTCCCCCCCACCATCTCGGCGGAGTATCGGACTTAAGAGTGACCTGCGGGGAGGGAGATACCCCCAAAAGTGGGCCGAACCCCTGCAAAGTTGCAAAGGAGGAGAGAAGGAAAATAAATTCGATTTAATGTGCACGCCAGTATAAACCGAATTCCATCCAAAAATTTAATAGAGTGGGATATACAAATACCCCTTAGACGATTTTTCCCCCGACCTACGTACTAGAAATAACTGCGTGAAATCAGGTTTTGTCTGAGAGGCTGGGGTTTTTTTTTGGGGGGGGGGGCCGCTGATGTTTTCAGGGTCTTAGTCTGCGGCCTTGGAGTAGAGGCGACGCCCCAGTTGCCAGGGCTAATCCCTGCCACTGTGGAAAAGTGGGGTGAGGCTTGGAGAGTTCCCAGGACTGGAGAATAGGGAATTCTAAGGGCAAAAAAAGAGGAAAATAAAATAATGAATAATGGAATCTGATTTTTTTGGGAGGGGGGGGAGTATCTAGGAAGTAAAATATTATGCCGGCAATGCAGGAACTAGAATAGAATAGAATAGAATAGAATAGAATAGAATAGAATAGAATAGAATAGAATAGAATAGAATAGAGTTCTTTATTGGAAGAACTGTGATTGGACCCACACGGAATTTGTCTCCAGTGCAGAAGCTCTCTGCGTAACCTCAGATTTGAAGTTTGACGGGACCAGTTGCGTCTCTTTTAGCAATCGGCGCAGCTCTTCCGCAAACGTTACCCCAACTGTTCCCCAACCCGACGCCCGCCCCAAGTTGGCTCCAAGAGCGCTTGACGGCCCGCTCGGAACAGCCCCCCTTTTTGTTCGCGTCTTGATGCGCGTCTGCATGCGGGCCGCGTTCCCACGTGCTCTGAGCCCCCGAACGGGGCGGCTGAAAGACCAAAAAAAACCCAAAACCTTTCTCTTCTTCATCAATTCTTTTTCTTTCTTTCTTTCTTTCTTTCTTTCTTTCTTTCTTTCTTTCTTTCTTTCTCTTTCTTTCTCTTTCTTTCTTTCTTTTTCTTTCTTTCTTTCTTTCTCTCTCTCTCTCTCTTTTTTTTTCTTTCTTTCTTTCTCTTTCTTTCTCTTTCTTTCTTTCTTTCTTTCTCTCTTTCTTTTTCTTTCTTTCTTTCTTTCTTTCTTTCTTTCTTTCTTTCTTTCCTCGAATTCGGACGACCTAGCAAGGAAGAAATAGGAAAAGGCGCAAAAAGCCGAGCAAGGGAAAGCAAACGAGCCCAAGAGCGGCCCGCCCTAGAAAGTGGAGAAGCGACGGTTGGATTGACGCGGTAGCTGCGGTATTCATTCACTCGGGGAGGGTCCTCCACCTCGCCCCCTCCGCAACCCGCGGGGCTCCCTCCGGCGATTAATATTTCATCGGAGGCGCCTTCGAGTTGGCGATGATGAACTTCGCCGGGCGAAATTCAATCGCCGCTTGCAAATCGGGGCCGGGCGTCTGAAGCTTGGCCCTCGCCTGGCCTCGCCCAGCGCCCCCGACCCCGCAGACGACGGCCGGGCGGCCCCCGGAGCGGAGGGGCCGTTTCACTCCCCGCCACTTGATTCCCATCTGCCTGCAAGGGAGACCGGGGCGAGAGGGAGGGATGGAGGAATCGCAGCTTCCTTTGGCGGAGGGTCCTACACCTGCTCAAGCAGCCCTGGAGTGGGTGCCTTAAGGCAGGAGAAAGAGATTTAGCCTCCAACTTAGAGAAGTGCTGCGAGACTATTATTATTATTATTATTATTATTATTATTATTATTATTATTATTATTATTATTATTATTATTATTATTATATTATTATTATTATTATTAATTGAATTTATATACCGCCCTATCTCCCTTACGGGACTCAGGGCGGTGAACAGGCGATAATAAAAACCACGATAAATATGCACAAATTTCTGTTCTAAAATCAAATTAAAGAACAGGCCTGCTCTAAAAATACCCCATACAAAACCCCCACTAAAACATAATCAAACTACGCCAGGCCGGCAAGCCGGATCAGACTCCAGGTGATACAGGCCGAGCTTAGGGTTAGGTTTCCAAAGACTTCAGGAACCCAGCCTGCTGTCCAAGTTGGGCTTGTTGGCTTGTGGGGTGGTTGTGGGGAGGGGAAACAAGTACAGTGAGTTTTTTCTGGCTGACTTGTGGTGAAATTCAGCAAGGAAAGTAATGAGATACTCTACAAAAAGAAATGGGACATCAGCCCCGATTTACTGAAACAAACCATCCAGGTCTTTGTCCCCTGTAGGTTCACACAAGACTCGAGTGGATTGAGATTTTTTGGGGGGGATGAAAATTTGCTTGAGATAGATATTAACAGTCATTAGGCAAACGCTTCAAAAAAGAGTGAAGTTTGCCCAGAGTTGTTAGTAGTGTTCTCTCAGAGAAGCTGCCATGCTTAAGAGCAGTGTATCTTGGTATTGGAGAGGGGAATTGTTATGTGACCCTTCCAGAGTGACCCTTCCGGAGAAGGCATCTCCCACCCACCCCCCTCTCACCTCGCCTTCCCTCCATCATGCATTGTCACCACCCTCCTGTTGAGGATGGTTTAGAGGACACCAGAAGAAAAGGCTGGATGCCAGGTATGGGTGACAGGGTGGGTGGAAGCCTCACCCCCCCCCACAAAGCCCTGGCAGCCCCCCATTTGCATAAGGTCAGGGTAACGCCACCGAGAGAACTTCGCCAGCATCCCGTCTCTTAGCAACAGCCCTGCGCCCTTGGGCCTGCCTTCCATTGGACTCCGACACCCCCCCTAGCTGCCCCCCCCAGCCTTCTTTCTCTTTTCAGATGTCACCCTCCCAGCCCGTCCTTGTCAACCCCACCGGTCAGCTGCTTTTCTGACACCCAGCCTCTCCCCCCACCCCACCCCTCCCTCTCTGCTTCAGCCCCAATTAGAGACAATGAAAGGACCCTGGAAGGGGGGGGCTGTCTCCAATCACACCCCCTCCCATTATCAGAGCATTTGGTTGACCAAAGCATTTAGATCGGTTTGAAGAGGAGGTGATCCAGACTCAATCCTTTGCTGGAGTAGCTGGCTGGCTGGCTGGCTTGCTTCACCCTGCAGGATCACGGCTTAATCTCTGCTCTCGGCCCCCTAAACAAACCTTGTGTGATTCGGGTTGGGCTCTCGCCCCCATGGGAAAGGTAAGGGTTAAATTTCCCCCCCACACACACTCCGATTGCTGGACCCCCAACGAGCCACATCTTGCACAGTGATTCATGCGTTGTACAACAGTTTAACCTGGTCAGTTCCCTTGCTGCTAATTAACTGACATTCCTGCCCCATGCTGAAACCCGGTTAGTGTTAACCGTAGTTATTTGGGGGAGGGGTTTTCTTCCTGCCTTGAATTTGGTTTTGGACAGTTTCCACAGGTTGTTTTACACCTGGGTTAATTCAGTCACCGGACTGTGCAAACTGAGTTTCAGAATCCTAAACAGTGGGCAGCTTAGACCATTCAAGGTTAAAATTAATCATGCTTCACATAGTTTGTAAATGGGGCTGCCCTGCCTTTCAAGTAGCTGGTTAAGCATAGCGATCCCATGCAGCCAGTTGATTTTTATTTGGATTTGGCTTAGCACATTGCTGGGAAAATCCAGCTATTTTCATTTGCAAACCAGACTGTGGGTTCCTTGTTTTGCTTTTGCTCAAGCAACCATGATTAAATCAGCCGTCACTCAGCCTAGGAAACAACCCAGACAGCAAAAGGCGACGAGTCCAATTTCTATACATAAGTAGGAACATACATTCAGTTTGGGAAAGAGCAAAGATTTTAAATCATCATTAGTCCATGGCTAGATTTTCAGTCTATTAAAAAGATGAAAGTAAAATCTCCTTTGTCTTGATTCTTGACTCCTGGTGACTTTCTTTACAGCAACGGGGGTGAAAAAAAATTTCAACTTCACCATCCAGTGTAAAGCCCTAAAAATTTCCTGGTGGTCTCCCATCCAAACACTAAGTAGGGCAAACTCTTCTTAGGTAAGTCCAGGTAAGAGCCATATAGACTGTGTGAGGCCTTGAGGGTGGGTTGAGTAACATTCTGTGAGAAAAGAGAAGAAGAAGAAGAAGAAGAAGAAGAAGAAGAAGAAGAAGAAGAAGAAGAAGAAGAAGAAGAAGAAGAAGAAGAAGAAGAAGAAGAAGAAGAAGAAGAAGAAGAAGAAGAAGAAGAGGAGGAGGAGGAGGAGGAGGAGGAGGAGGAGGAGGGAGAGAAAAAGAGAGAGAGAGAGTCCACATTCTTACTCAGACAATATTATTATTGTTGGTTGCACAATCAACCAAACATTTAGACTGAATTTGGAGACTTATAAAGAAAAAAGAACAATATTAGTTGGGCTTTTAAGAATTATACACCAACACTGAAATGACAGCATATCAGCAAGTCTAATTAAAGTACCAATATCCTCTGTTGTGAATATACAGTAAGAATATTCAGCGCTGAGTGGTTTGTATCAGGATGCTGGTTTGAATTCTTTCTTTTGGCCCCAAAGGCTGAAAAAGTTCATGACTTCAGGAAGGCATTCCTGGATTCTAAGAAGAATGTCTTTAGTCTCTGCTGAAGAATGTGCAGGACGCCATTTCCCTGGGCAAATAAAGCAGGGATTGTTGCAGGCTGGTGTAGTTGCCAAAGATCTTGTCTCTGTTCGGGTCAACATGTATGTTCGGTTGACATTTCCAAGTGGTTGGAATTTGGAAGGATTGAGAAACTTGTGTGTATTCTTGGAAGAATTAACAGTTTTATGAGAACCGACGCTTCTTGTCATACGCAGAGTAATCCTTTTCTCGGGATGTGCTGCCCATGTAGGCATAGCGTGAATTGCCCCTATGCAAAAGAAGACGCACAGAAAATTACGTACGCGTTCATCAGTGACATGAGCCAAGTTTTGATCTCCAGACAAGCTATTTTTTTTTTCTTTTCAAGGATCTTGAAAAGACTGGGACTTACCAAAGGATTCTGTGAACCTTACCAGGTGGACCAGCCAGGAAGCATGATCAGATGACCTCATTCTATATTATTGTAAGGTTGCATGAATAGAATTTTGCCAATCCACCTCTGCCCCTATGTCCTTTATATCCTGAGAAATGACCAGGCTGAGCCCAAGGGAGCGGTCAAGCATATCATCGGTCTCAATTCCCTTTATGCCCACAAGAGACCTAACTCCAGCCCACCTTGAATTCCATTGACTCTTATCTACTGCCAATTTGCCTTGGCTGTTAGTAGTTCAGATTCTTATAGAGTGAAAGCATGCAATAAATTTGTACTCATTTAGACAACTCCAGTTCCTGATTTCTTGTACCTGACATCTCTTCCCCAGACTCTTGCCTCACCCATTATTCAGCTGAGGGCTATGCTGTCTCTTATCTGACCTTTTTTGTAGGAGATGACCAGACTGAGCCCGAGGGAGGGAGGGGTCAAAGGCGTCATCAGTCTCGAATCCCTTCATGCCCACAAGAGATTTAAGTCCAGCCCACCTTGAATTCCACTAACACTTACTGTATCTACCACCAATTTGCTTGGACCATTACTAGTTCAGATTCTTGTAGAGAGCTTAAGCTTGCAGTAAATCTTTAGACCCATTTGAACTGCCTGGACCTTCTAATTTCCCCGGCGCTTGACCATTCTCTAGCCAGGATCTTTGGGCCCAGTCTCCCAAGTTCATTCCCATTATACATTTACACACTGCACCTTCATAGGCCATTCCTTCTGCAATTCCTTCAGAATTCAGAGGAAAAAAAATCCTAATGATTAAGTTCACTGCTGGCTGTAATTAAAAGCATGTTCCATCTTGTTTAAAAGAAAATGCCTAGTTAATGTACACACGGATTTCTTTTTTTAAAAAATGGGGGGAAAAGAAAGCAGCCACTTTTTTAAAAAAAGAAATTAATTAAAATGTCAGAGAGAGAGAAAGGTAACAATCACTATAGCAGTGTTTCTCAACCTTGACAATTTTAAGGCATGTGGACTTCAACTCCCAGAATTCCACAGCCAGCATTGCTGGCTGTGGAATTCTGGGAGTTGAAGTCCACATGCCTTAAAATTGTCAAGGTTGAGAAACACTGCACTATAGCATCAGTGAGATTTTGGCACCCAAGAAAGATTTTTCTTTTAGAACGTACTACAGAACGTAGAATAATTGGGTTGGAAGGGACCTTGGAGGTCTTCTAGTCCAACCCCTTGTTCAAGCAGGAAACCTTATACCATTCCGGTTGAATGGATGTCCAGTTTCTTCTTGAAGCACCTCCATTGATGGAGCACCCTCAACAGAGAAAGCCAAGCTGTCCCACTGATTAATTGTTCTCACTGTCAGGAGATTTCTCCTTCGTTCTAGGTTGGGTCTGTCTTTAATGAACTTCCACCTGTTATTTCTTGACCTGCCCTCCGGTGCTTTGGAGATTAGATCCACCCTCTTTTCCTCTTTGACAGCTTCTTATTTCTCCCGCTGTTGGTACTCGGGGGGAAAAAAAAAGGGTCTACCTTGAAAAATGTAATTTGCAAGTGAGAAGAATATCAAATGGAGCGTTTCAGCAGGTATTGGAGTCCCTCCACAAACACCAGAATGATTTTTCAGATCTTGGCAGGCTGCCCATGCCTCCTGACAGATCTGCTCGCCATGTATCTTTAAGAAGAATATGATCTCTGGAGAAAAACCGGCCTATTTCAGTGTTTGTGACGGTTGCTGCTGCACACACCAGAGAGAGGCTAGCCTCGGGAGGAAATTCCCCTTCATTCCTAATATCTCCACTTTCAAGAAGAGAGCAACAAAGAGTTGTAGAGCTCTTCTGTAATCATACAATTCACTCCCTTACGGAGAGGGGACGACACATTAACACTGAAGCATGTTCAGGCGATGCGATCTGATTCGAGAGGGGAAGGGAGGACACCTCCAACTGGCAAGTTATATTCTATCGTCGGCTCGCAGAACGCTCTGCCATGTTTGAAATCTCCCCTCCTGTTGATTATATCAAGCTTTCTACTAACACCTATCATTTCAAGTCATCTACACTCTGCCTTCAAAGCCATCAAGAGCGTTTTTCTCTCCCTGCCTCCCCCCCTCTCACAACCCCGGCCTCTCTCGCTCTCCAGCTCACTGATCCTCCTTATTGAGTCCTCTCCCTGTTTCTCTGCAGTTTGTCATAACTAATAATAAAATGCTTCTCCTTCAGGCCGGGAGTTAGCCCAAAGAGTACATCAGATCAATGCTTCAACCCATGAAGCTGGTAGGGAGGGCCTTCTCTGTGGGTGCCCCCACCCTCTGGAACGAACTACCCCCCGAGATCCGGATGATTCCGGATCTCCTTACTTTCCGCCGCGCCCTCAAGACATGGCTTTTCCAGCAAGCGGGCCTGACCTAAGGAGGATTTTATTTAGGGACGATTTTAAGTATAATTTTAATTGGAACACAGCTTCAAATATTTGGTTTTTAATTTGGTTTTAGAGGGGTTTTTATTTTTATTGATATGTGTATCTGTTTTAATATGCTGTGCACCGCCCTGAGTCCTGCGGGAGAAGGGCGGTATAGAAATTAAATTATTTAATTTTAATTTAATTTAATTCGTTCTCTTAAAAAAAGAAAAAGGAAAGAACTTCAATACTTCACATCTTGGCAAAGGGACCAACAATGGCAGACAAAAAAAGGAAGTGTCGCCAATCAGTTTTGCTTCCAGTGAAATCTCAGTTTGAAAGTGCCTCTTTCAAGGGTTTCAACATGTCCATCACCTCCATGAGGGACCCAGAAAATAAGTTGCTTCATACAAAAAAAAAATAAAGATGTTGAGACCCTAGAAAGAGTGAGGAGAAGAGCAACAGAGATGATAAGGGGCCTGAAGGATAATCCTTATGATGAACGACTGAGAGAACCAGCCTTATTTAGTCTAACAAAGAGGAGGCTTAGGGGTGACATGCTAGCTATCTTCCCATACTTGAGGGGCTCCCACAGAGAAGAAGGGGTCAACGGATTCTCCAAAGCTCTTGAGGGCAGGACAAGAAGTAATGGATGGAAATTTACCAAAGAGAAATCCAACCTAGAACTAAGGAGACATTTCCTGATAGGGGGAATGGCTTGTCTCTGGAAGATTGATTGCTCCATCACTGGAGGTTTTCAAGAAGAGATTGGACAGCCATTTGTCAGGAATGCTACAAGATCTCCTGCCATGGGCACAGGGTTGGACTAGAAGACCTCCAAAGGCCCCTTTCAACTCTGTTATTCTATTTTCTATGTACTACAAGACACTGTAGAGACTTTAGTGTGCCTCCCCTTATGCTTGGAAGATTTCATGTAAGCATGGGCAGAGGATTCAAAAATCCAAAAATAGATATCATAAGTTTCAATTCTAGTCAATTTTACTCACTACTAATATAACGAATTAAGGCAACTATATAATTCACAGTTTCACCAGCAGAGTCTAACAAAAAAGGAAAGAAAGAAAACAGCTCATCTAGCATAAGGTGACAGCCAATTTCTCAAGCTCATGCAGAAGAGAAGGTAGAATATGTCCTGGGCCAAGAATTGGCAAGTTTTCCAGGAATTTATTTAGCTGGGGAGCAAAAGAATCCTTCACTTGTCTTAACCTAGAGCAGGGGTAGTCAACCTTGGCTCTTTTATGACTCGTGGACTTCAACTCCCAGAATTCCTGAGCCAGCTGTGCTGGCTCAGGGATTCTGGGAGTTGAAGTCCACGAGTCATAAAAGAGCCAAGGTTGACTACCCCTGACCTAGAGTATATAAATGGAGGACCAGAACCTCATCTAATCTTCAAAGTTTCGGGTGCTTCCTCAAACATTTGGACTTTCTCAAAAAAAAAACCCATGGCATGTATTCTGATCAGACTGAATTGCCAGTTATATTCAAATAATCAATCTGATTCAAACCAGTTTGGAAAAACTAAGGGAATTCCGTTCGACATTTCTATTTGGTGCTTCGTTTGGGGATCTATTTAATTTTCTGAATTGGCTCAGAAAACAGTAAAGTAAAACCCGAAAGCTTTCCAAATCATCCAATCAACTTAAAGGAATCCAGCTAGATTTGATTATTCAGATTGATTTTGTAGTCTCCTAGTACAGAAGCTAAGCTGAAGGGCATGTTTAATATTTATGATACACAATTATAATTTTGCACCAGACTCTTAAATGGATAACATGAAACCTGGTCATTTCTATCAATACATTTCATTTCTCAGTCACTAAGTCTTGACTTAGTTCTTCTGATTTACATCCCAAGAATGACAGTTAAGGCCCCTTCGTCTGTCCTTCCTCTTTTGCACTGAAGAAAGACAGAAATTGCCCAGCTCCACTAAAATATCCTTATCTTTCTTTAGCATGCCTTTAATTCCCTCTGTAGCCAATTTCTTGCCTCTCAAATATTGTTGCCGCTGTTATTATTGTTGGCTTTCATTTTGGGATCTTTATATTCATTTCATTTCCACACTGCACCTGTAAGTATCTGTCTGGTTTTATTTGAGGCGGGTTTGATCAAAATATATCTGCAGCTGCTCCTGCGACTACAGTTACACTATGATCCTAAGCAACTACTACCTCTACAATAAGACTTACTAGACTGTGATCTTCAGATTCTTCTACCTTGCTCACCTTAGGAGTCTTTGCTAATGAGGCCAGCATTTTGTATATGTGAGAGAAGACTGGATCCTCGTGCCCTCATGTAGTAACACATTTAGGGTGGTCCAAAAATAAACAAATTATCTTGGCAACTTCATGCACAAAAAGTAGCAAGAGGAAGAAGTATTAAGTATGTTTGCAGCCTTGAGTTACTTATAAAGTGACAAAGGCAGGGTAAAAATCTAACAAATCAATACACCAATAAATAAAATGCATTTATTAAAAAGTGTACTCTGTTATACAGATTTTAGCGTTGGCTTCAACCTACATTGGTTCAATGTGGCACCTCTGTGCCAGCCGAATTAGCTACAGATCCCATCTGTCATGCCTTTAATCACAGCCTTGCCACAGAACCCAGCCACATGGATTTGAGGGAGCTGTGTTGGCATTTCATATCGGAGAGAAAGTCCGGGTTTGTTTCAAACCCCGTAGGCCCTGCTCTTCCCACGAATCAGGAGAAAACAAATCATTAAAAAAATAATATTTGTCATTGCTTGATGCAGCTCCATGTCCCACCTTAATATTATTATTATTATTATTCTCTTTTCAAAGGCTAATCCCCTCAAAGGCCCTCCCTTCTGCTTAAATATTAGAAACCCATTTACTTTTGCATAAATTTGACTCGGCTTTCCTCATCCTTTTTTTTTTTCCTTCCACGTCCCCCTCCGATTCAATCTCAGCCTTTGCACTGTGATGATATCAAAGGAGGCCTTTTCTCCCCTCCCTTCCTATGGCCCTACCCAAAGGGGGGAGGTCAGTCTAATAATATACAAGGTCAGCGGTGGGAGCCACCGAGTTCCTCTGTCATTTTTCATTCGCCCTGCCAGGCGCTTTAATGACAGTTACAGCCAGCAGGAACTTGGAGCTGATGGTGGTTAGATGATGTTACAAGCACATGGCCAAGGATTTTCAGGGCAGCTGAGGGGGGGGGGTTGCAGATTAATCCCGCTGGAAGAAATTCCAATTCATTGCTTAGTTTGGCCATGATAGGCACACACGGAAGAGCTATTTCGTCTCATCCATGAATATAAAAATTAAGAAGCATGTGCTAATGCCCGTTGAGACACGGGAGGGAGACGGGAGGAGGGGGCGAAAGAGAAGGATCTTGATGATAATAATAACAGTACTGCAATGATCATCATGATAACCTCCATCAGCAGGCATCCACTCGGTGTGCGAAGGGGGGAGGAAAGAAATTGTTCCATCGACATATTGCTGACTGCTATTTTGTGAAGGGTTTTTTCATTTGATTCTCTTTTTTTTCTTCTTCTCTCTCTTTTTTTTAATATAGTGTTCCTTTACATTTAGATCAGGGAAGCAATCTAAGGAGGAGCATTTATCTGGCTGTCTCTTCCCCATCTGGTTTTATTTTTATTTTTTTTTAAGTTTTGTATTAAACAATAATCGCAATGATAATAATACAAATAGACTATGGCAAAAGAAAGCAAAGGTAGTACCATTAGTAACAGATGCCTTGGGTGCAATCCCAAAAGATTAGAACAACAGAATAACAGAAGAGTTGGAAGGGACCTTGGAGGTCTTCTAGTCCAACCCCCTGCTCAAGCAGGAGACCCTATACGATTCCAGACAAGCGTCTGTCCATTTGTCTGAAATGGAGCTCCGTCTCCTGTTTCGTTCAGTCAGTTTCTTTTGAGCAGCTTATCTCCTTCTATCAGTATGAGAAGGTACAGAAGGAAATTCTGGATGGTTTTCCAAATTCTGTTACTCTTCAGTATTCTATAATAATAAAATTGAGTTCCAGTATTTGTGATTTCTGTTGCCTGAACTGACCTACCTTGAAAGGCTGACAGCAGCGAAAAGCTACAATTCTAACATTGTCAGGAAGATAATATGGTTACAGTCACCAGAATTTGAGCATAACATGAGGATATCTTAACTGTAAGATGCTTGAAACAAGCATCATGCAACCACTGTTAAGGTATGTTCAGTTTCCCCGCTTCCACAACTACCTACTTGTCCACTGTTTCCAGTTTAGGATCAGAGGTTTCCATTGTCTAGTCTGTAGAGACAAGTATTTTAAGAAGAGACTGGACAGCCGTTTGTCTGAAATGGTGTAGGGTTCCTGCCTGGGCAGGGGGATGGACTCGATGACCTCCAAGGTCCCTTCCAACTTTTTATTATTATTATTATTATTATTATTATTATTATTATTATTATTATTATTATTATTATTATTATTATTATTATTATTATTATTATTATTATTATTATTACAAGTGAATAATTTGGGGGAAGGAGAAATAAAGGGGAGGAAGGCTTAAGCGCAAATCCCATGTCTGCTGATGATAAAATAATTGTTACGCCTAACCAAATGGATCTTCAGGTTTCATTTGGTTTTGACTGTTATTGGATTGTTGAAAAGGAAAGGGTTGCTGGGAAGGCAAGAATGAAAGAAGACAAATTCCAGATGCCTGAGACCTCTTTCATTTCTTGCTACCACGGCCCATCATTAGATAGTTACCTCTCCGAGCAAAAGGTCAGAGAGTATAAATATAAATTGCATTCTGCATTACTTCTAGATGACTGAAGCTGTCAAGGCAATCATAGCAGCTTTCAGTCCCATATTCTACCACTTCTGCCCTGATTTCGGGCTACAAAGCCATCTGTGAATTGAACACGACAGACCAGATGAAATGTCCAACAGAGACATATTGTTCTGCTCCCAAAATGGGATGGCCATTGGAATACTTGACCAAAGGTGGATGAAGAAGTCTCCAATTTCTGGATGCTTGGGGATTTAAAAAAAGAAAATTACAGTTTTTCCAAGATGGTTGAACAAAAACTTGAAAAGAATAGAGAATAGACATGTATAGCATGTCAGAGGTCTGGTTGAGGAAAAGGGCTTGACCATAATTAGAGGGTATCGTGTAATAGCTTCCCAGAGTTTTCAAAAACAACTTGCGCTACTCTGATCCCACAGAACTCTCAAAATATTCATCAGTTGAAAAAGCTGTGGCATAGCCATCCCAGATTTCAACCAAAGGATCTCCAGGCTGTCCTTCAGATCATCAATCCATGGTTGTTGTTGTTTATCTTAAATGGTAAAGCAGTTGGCATCCAATTCACAGCTCCAATGTGCAACACAATTCCCAGTTCCATGCAGCTGGAGTAACTGAGTGAAGCATTTTATACAGAATGTAGAATAACAGAGTTGGAAGGGACCTTGGAGGTCTCCTAGTCCAGTGGCCCACAACCCTTTGGGCATCAGGGACCAGTTCCATAGAGAGAGGGGTTTTTTTTGTGGACTGGAGGGGGACATGGTTTCATGCTGCTTGCCTCCCGTAGATGTGGCGTCACTTGTTTGCACAGACTGGTTTGTGGCATGCCGTAGACCGGTGCCGGTCCATTGAATGGAGATTGGGGACCCCTGTTCTAGTCCAGCCCCTGGTCTGAGCAGGAGATCCTAAATTATTATGGACAAATGTCTGTCCAGTCTCTTCTGACAAGAGCTTCTGGAGGCAAGCCGTTTCACTGATTTAACTGTTCTCACTGTCAGGAAATTTCTCCTTAATTCTAGGTTCATATCTCTTTGACAAGTATCCAACCATTACTTCTTGTCTTGCCCTCAGGTGCTTTGGAGAATAGGTTGGCCCCATCCTCTCTGTGACAGCCTCTCGAATATTGGAAGACTGATATCATGTCACCCGCTAATCCTTCTCTTCATTAGACTTGTCATACCCAGCTCCTGCAACCATCCTTCATAATGAATATCATTATATTAACTAAAACTTCTAGATGGGGATAATCAATAGATAGGAATAGTCTAAGCTAAGGTCTTCTGCCTTGGGCAAGGGATTGGACTGGAAGACCTCAGTGGTCCCTTTCACCCATATGTTTCTATGTTCTATGTTCAACCCTCCAGTCAAGTTAGGTTACAGCTACATTAAGATAGGGCAGTGGTGGCGAACCTATGGCACGGGTGCCAGAGGCGGCACTCAGAGCCCTCTCTGTGGGCACGCGTGCTGTTGCCCCAGTCCTACTACGCCTTCAGCTGGGTTTTATAAAACCTTTTTGCTTAAAAAAGGTTCAATCAATCAGTCAATTTCAAAAAGATCTTGCAAAGTTGGAATTGATTGATTGAACTTTTTAGTCCCACCCAGTCTGCTGTTACCACCGCAGCCACGCCCACCCAATGGGCCACACCCACCCGGCACCCGATGATGCATGTGGGTTTTGGGTTGCAGTTTGGGCATTCGGTCTCTAAAAGGTTCGCCATCACTGAGATAGGGGATAACTCTCGTCAGGCATGGCTGACTGAGGAACAGCTGGAGCTGACTGCAAAGCATAAATGTGCCAGCATGCTTCCTTGCTGCTGTTGCCATCTGGCAAACCAGAGACAACTGGGAGACAAGGATTATGGGCTTGCTTTTTTAGGATGGACTACAGCATCATCCAGAACAGGATCATTCACAATCCTAAAGCCTCCTTTCCCGTTAAACCAACTGGTTTTCATTTCAGCTTTCTACAGCTTTTCCATTGTCCTGAGAATTCTGTTCGCTTGGAAAATGTTAATTCCAAGTGAGGATATCTGTGGCTGTAGGAAAAAGAGATTATTAAAAAAAATACAGTAAAGATTAAGTAAGAAATACTCTTTAGAAGCACAGCTCTTCAACATATGGTATATCAGAAAGAGATCCAATTCCAGCTAATAACTTTATCTCCTTGATGAAGAGCAGAAAAAGCTTTAGGATTTTCTTATGGAATTATAACGGCATGTTATCAACCTGTTCTCTCTCCTTAGATGGTGATTCATTAACAGGCACAGAAAGTCAGTGATTCCCTGTGCAACCCAGGGTTACTTTGCAGTGCCTGGTGGACCCACAGAAGCTTGAAGGGAGAGGCTGAAGAGTTGTGAACCCAGCACTCCTCCATCCTTTGGTGGTGTTGTGAAGTGCCCTTATCACACAAACAACAGGTCCCATTTTCTGTAACTGTGTGTATTCTGAAACATTAATCAGCATTTATATACAGCCTTTTTGAAGAGGAAATTTGCCTGCATAGATGTGAAGTGTTATTAAACGGAGCTGAATTGGAACTGCTTATGGGGGGGGGGGGGGAGAAAACACATTTGCAAGATCAAGGGGGTGTATTCAAGGAGCTCTTTGAATTGGGAAGCTAGAGTTACTCGGGAGGCACTAGAGATGATTGAAGGATCAGGTGCCGTGTCAGGTAATAAAGGAAAACTAATGGAGCTTTGGAAAGGGAGACTTCATTCTGTGGTCCAACATTTGCTTTTCAGCCTGCCCTCTCCTGAGCATTAAGAATTTGAGATCCGTTGTGTCTATAGTCCTGGGCAGATTAAGCACTTAAATAAATGATTGTCACCAATGTCTCATGAGAAAATATTTGCAACAGCCCCTGAAGTTCCCAACTTTATAGGACATAGAATAACAGGGCTGGAAGAGACCTTGGAGGTCTTCTAGTCCAACGCTCTGCTCAAGCAGGAGACCCTAAACTTCATAGACTATTTAAATTTCATAGGGCCAATTTAAGACTGAATGGTTGTAGATAGAAAGTTCGTGTGAACCTTTCTGCTCACTTTTTATCCTAGAATAGAACAGAACAGAATAGAATATGGAATGTAGAATAGAGTAGAGTAGAGTAGAACAGAACAGAACAGAATATGGAATGTAGAATAGAATAGAATAGAATAGAATAGAATAGAATAGAATAGAATAGAATAGAATAGAATAGAATAGAATAGAGCTGGAAGGGACCTTGGAGGTCTTCTAGTCCAGTCCTCCACTCAAGCAGGAGAACCTATACCATCTCAGACAAGTGACTGTCTAGTCTCTTCTTAAAAATCTCTAGTGATGGAATGCCTACAATTTCTGGGGGTAAGCTGTTCCACTGTTTGATTCTCCTCACTGTCAGTTTCCAACCATTGTTTCTTGTCCTGTACTTGTACCTTTGATTTTTCCTGCCAAAATGTAAAACTTTGCTTTTCTCCACATTGAAACTCATTTTGTTGGATAGGGCCCATTGTTCAAGTTTGTCAAGCTCTTTTTGGATCCTGAGTTTGTCTTCTGGAGTGTTGGCTACTCCTGCCAGTTGGGTGTCATCTGCAAATTTGATGAATTCCCCTTCAATTCCCTCTTCTAAGTCATTTATGAAGATGTTGAAGAGTACTGGGCCTAAGACGGAACCTTGTGGTACCCCGCTGCTTACTTCTCTCCATGTAGATGTAGTGCTGTTGTGGACTACTTATTGAGTACAGTTTGTCAGCCAGCTACAGATCCATCCGGTGGTGATGTTATCTATTCCACCTTTTCTAGCTTACCAAGCATATGTAAACCTTTATGCTAGTTTGTGGTTTTCATGTAGATGTTTTATTACCAAATTAGGTGACATCATCAGTGCTAGACCTGATGAGAGAACCAAGGACCTCACATTTGATTCCTAAGTACCATCTTTCTCCGAAAATAAGACCCAACCAGAAAATAAGCCCTAGCATGACTTTGCAGGACGCTTGTAATATAAGCCCCCAAATAAGGCCCAGTTAAGATCATCAGCCAGATGGACGCATTCAGTAAAATATTTCCCCAAATATAAGCCCTAACCGGAAAATAAGCCCTAATGCGTCTTTTGGAGCAAAAATTAATATAAAACCCAGTCTTATTTCCAGGTAAACACAGTAATATTCTAACTCAAGAATGCACCATCTTGGCCATTCAGATATTTGGGCTACTGTTCCCATCACTAACCATTGTGCTGGCTTAGATATGAGTGTTGGTCCAAAACATCTGAAAAACATTAGGTGTCTTTTGCATTCTGTTTTCTATCTGATGATTAAGACATTGGGCTTGCTGGCTAGAAAGTCAGCAGCCCAAGTTCAAGACCTGAGCACCACATGAGGGTGTGAGCTCCCGTCCTCACCTCAGCTTCTGCCCATCTAGCAGTTTGAAAGCATGCAAATGCAAGTAGACAAATAGGTACCACTTCAGTGTGAGGGTAACAGCACTCCGTGACTTCATGCTGATCACAACTGTGGAAATGTCTTCAGACAGGGCTGAAACAGAGATGAGCACCACCCCCATAGTGGAGTAAAAATCCACAGGGACTCCTTTTTTACTCTTCCCAGTCTGGCTTGAGAATTGTGGTCTCTTCGTGTTGTTGTTGGGTTTTTTTTAAAATGTGTCCTCATTGCAATATACTTGTTTAGATACGTGAGTTGATATCATGTTACACATTAAGCCATATTACAGTTTAGGGTATTGTTATAAATTAAATTGAACTAGCTCAGTAGAATTTATATGCTGTGGATTATGCCTTAAATTGTGAGCCACTTGTGGTGTATTTAATTCAGCCATGTTTAAAGAAGTTATTGCTGAATTTCACACAAGAAGAAAGTGACTATTGTTAAATGTTGCAATATGTGGACCTCTAGCAAGTGAGACTGAAAGGCACAAAGGGACAATAAAAACATTTAAACAAATGAAAATAAAAATAAAATAAAAAAAGGACAGCTAATGCATCCATCGCTAACCCAACCTTTCATCTAAAATGTCTAGTTAGAAAAGAATATTGCGTGGATTTAGCAGGTGTGCAATGAATAGACACATTGTCAATCCTTTGCGTGAATCATATAAGAGTGGTTTTAAATTTTTATACGTTCAGTGACATCAATCACTCTGTCAAAGAAACAAGGTCTCTCCAAAGTAGAAGTCCATTTTTTTTCCACGGCTTTTTCTGTTGCTACATTTATCAGAGTAAATTTCAAAGGGAGTAAAAGAACTCAATAATACTGCTGACAGAACTGATGACTGTAATATCTCGACAAAGACCTGGGTAGTGCCACTGTGAAAATAGTCTTCCATCAGTTCAAATCAAAACCTGTATCAAAATAACGAGAGAAGGGTCACTGGTATAAGGCCTCGCGGTTTTTGTTACCTAAGTTGAAACATGGGCAGAAGACCCAAACTCCAGGAAAACTCCTTACCAAACTCTTCATGTTTGGTTCGCTTCAGAACAGGGGTCTTCAAACTTCAAACAGGGGTCTTCAAACAGCTGTAGAACAGGGGTCTTCAAACCTGGCCCTTTTATGACTTGTGGACTTCAATTCCCAGGCAGGCTGGCTGAGGAATTCTGGGAGTTGAAGTCCACAAGTCATAAAAGGGCCAGGTTTGAAGACCCCTGCTCTATATCATTCTGGACAAATTGCTAATCCAATCCCTTCTTTAAAAACTCCAGCGATGGAGCACCCACAATTTCTGGAGGCAACCCATTCCACTGATTGATTGTTCTCATTGTCAGGAAGTTTTTCCCTAGTTCAGGGTTGAGTCTCTCTTTGATAAGTTTCCATCCCTTATTTCTTTGTCTTGCCCTCAGGTGATTTGAAGAATAGGTTGTCCCCCTCTTCTTTGTGATAGCCTCTCAAGTATTGGAAGACTGCTATCACATCACCCCTAGCCCTTTCCTAATAATAATAATAAAGTTGGAAGGGACCTTGGAGGTCATCGAGTCCAACCCCCTGCTCAGGCAGGAACCCTACACCATTTCAGACAAATGGCCGTCCAGTCTCTTCTTAAAAACTTCCAGTGTTCAAGCAGTCACCGCTTCTGGAGGCAGGTTGTTCCATTGGTTAATTGTTCTAACTGTCAGGAAGTTTCTCCTTAGTTCTAAGTTGCTTCTCTCCTTGATCAGTTTCCACCCGTTGCTTCTCGTCCTGCCTTCAGGCGCCTTGGAGAATAGCTTGACTCCCTCTTCTTTGTGGCAGCCCCTGAGATACTGGAACACTGCTATCCTGTCCCCCCTCATCCTTTTCTTCGTTAAACTAGACATACCCAATTCCAGCAACCGTTCCTTATATGTTTTAGCCTCCAGTCCCCTAATCATCTTTGTAGCTCTTCTCTGTACTCTTTCTAGAGTCTCAGCATCTTTTTTACATCGTGGTGACCAAAACTGGATGCAGTATTCCAAGTCTTGGGTCATGGGGTTGCAACCTTGATGAAGAAGAATGCTTTTTTTGTATAGTTGCTCATTTTAATTAAAAAAATGTTATTGGAGAAAACATGGGAGAAAATAGAGCATATAATGAAGTAGAGCTTTTCCTTCAGGAAAAGCTTGTTCTTCCTAGGCCTAGTACTTTCCCCACAAAATCTAGTGGAAATAGTTGGACTGAGAGACAATTACTAGGTTAAAGTCCTCCACAAGGTTCTGTGGCTGAGATTGGAGTAGAACTGTGTCTCTTTACTCCTAGTCTACTGCCTCAACACTTATACCAGTGGTGGGATTCAGCTGATCCGCACCACTTCGGCAGAACCGGTAGCTAATTTTTTGTTGCCCAGGCCCAGAATGGACTTCCGGAAGTGGCATCCACACAGAGAACCGGTTGTTCACATATTTGAATCCCACCACTGAATTATACCACACAGGCACTCTGGTTTCAGTTGATAACAACAGAATGTAGTTATTGCCACCTTCAGTCCAAGATAATCAAGCCTAGAAACAGTGACGTCACCTTTTGATATGATGGCTTTATCAAGAGACCCCTCCCATGTTCAACCTAGGATGGCAAAGCTAACAATAAGGACAACGCCGTAGGCCACTTGACCACAAATTTTTAATTCCATACTTTCAAATATTAATGGGTTCCAAGACTTCATTCCTGTAAGAAGTGTTATCAAAATCATAGAGACAAGCCACCAAAGAATTAAACATGGGTTATTCTGGAAGGATAGCATCATTTTAGCCTTGCATTTGTGGACTGCTAACTTGTGTTTGTTCTTGGCTTATGATCTGCCTCATCTCTGGTATAACAGAAAAAAACTGACCAGTGCAGTATTATTATGTGAGATCATGGCTTAATGCTCTATTTTTAAAGAGCAGAGAGGTTTTACAACGCCCAGGATCCGTTTTAATGCCTCTCTTCTTTTCTCAGTTGGTTTGATTTGTTTTTGTATTCTTTTTGTTGGCTTTTGCTATCTCTGTGCAATTTTTAAAAAAGAAGAAAGAAAAGAATGGATGGTTTTGATGACAGGAGGAACAAATCTATCCACTCACTTGGACGCTGCAAGTTCGGCTTTGGGAATTTTCCCATCATTGCCATCCGAACGCTCTCGTGAAATGTCATTCTAATCTCTTCAGCACCTGTTATTTGTTTTGAGTCTGGTTGAGGATTTCTGCTATGGGATTACTTAGCCTTTTCAGTGTTTCCTTTCTGGTTTAGCAATAGATTTACATGTCTCCATCTCCATCTGTATCTGTATCCAGTATCTTCGTCAACATCTATGTCTTCCAGCTGTGTGAAAGCCAAATACCTATCCTGGTAGTCCTCAGCTTACAACCACAAATTTATGTTGCTAAGTGAGACATTTGTTGAGTGAGTTTTGCCCCATTTTACAACTTTTCTTGCCCCAGTGTTAGGCGAATCACTGCAGTTGTGAAGTTAGTAGCACAGTTGTTGAGTCCAGCTTCCAGTTGACTTTGCTTGTCAGAAGGTCTACAAAAGGGGATCACACGACCCCGGGAGAGTCCAACCGTCGTAAATATGAGTCAGTTGCCAAATGTCTGAATTTTGATCACGTGACCATGGGGATGCTGTCACCGCCATGGTTAACTTTGAATGGTACCTGTACCTGGTACACAGCAGAGTTACAGAAAAGAATCTCCTCAAACAAAATCAAGTATTTTTGCAGCTGATTAAGGAGCCATGAAACTCACAAGGTAGCTGAGTTAATCACTGTTGATTTGCTGGACTAACCTGTTTCACAGGTCTGAGTAAGAATAAACACTTTCCCATTGCTTGACTCTCTGTAGGAGATGTGGCTTATAAAATGCAACAAATTCATCCTGGAAAATTATTAGTTCTTTATTTCCAGGAGGCTTAAAGTCTGAATTTAGATTGTGAGAAAGCTGGGAGACGTAGTTTTGTTTTCTGTTTAAAACTATTGGTTCTTTTAAATTATTATTATTTAATTGCTTAAGATGTTCTTCCTTAACCATCAGAGTGATTTTTGTCATTACTAGTAGTGAGAGAACAGAATCCTCTTCCAGGTGACCTCTAACTGTTGCACTCCATTAGTGTGTCTTCCAAATACACTTGCAATGGTATAAAACTTTGTATAACACATTCCTTGGACAGTTGAGTGCCTAGTGGGGATGCTCAACTACTTTTAATTAAGAAACTATATTCTCTACCAACAAAATAAGCTGGACGCCAAAATATATGAGGAACAATTGCAGGAATTGGGTATGTCTAGTCTAGTGACAAGAAGGACTAGGAGTGACAGGATAGCAGTGTTCCAATATTTGAGAGACTGTCACAGAAAAGAGGGGGGGGGGTCAACCTATTCTCCAAAACAATGAATGGAAACTAATCAAAAAGAGGACCAACCTAGAACTAAGGAGAATTTTCCTGATAGTGAGAACAGTTAACCAGTGGAACAGCTTGCCTTCAGAAGTTGTGGGTGCTCCATCACTGGAGGCTTTTGAGAAGAGACTGGACAGCCACTTGTCTGGAATGGTATAGGGCCTCCTGTTCAAGCAGAGGGTTGGACTAGCAGACCTCCATGGTCCCTTCCATTTCTGTAATTCTGTTATTCTTTCCGGGCTCCTTTTCATAGTAACGCATTACTCTGTCTTTTCAAAGAAGTGACAACAGCAATTTAGGCAAAGGTAAATATGACACATTTTATATCCCGATTACTGATCAAAAGCTGAAAAAGAATAGAGCTTATAACTCACACTATTCCTACCTCTCTCTCCCTCTGTCTTTCTTATATTTTTGGCCACAGGTTAATGAATTTCAAGACAGCTAGGATAGCTAAACTTCAGTGTATTGAAAAGTTGGCAAGACATGATATCAAGCTAAATTGAGAGTGTGACAAAGATCATGTAAATTTCACTCCGAGAGGCATCCGTGAATGAGTTTCAGAGGTGTCTCTTTATACCTGGCCGCCCTTATTTTCCGTCCTTTGGAAATTGCTTGTAATGTTTGGGAACACACTTATAATGGATTGTCAATTCTGTAATATAGAAGTGATAATAAAACTAGGGCGGACAAATACAGTTTCAATTAAAAAGAACCAGATCTAGAACTAAAACTAAAACTGGAACCTTAACTAGAATCAGAAAGAGAGACCCCCCCCAAAAAAGGGGGGTATCATTGTGTGGAGTACAAATAACACAATACAGAATTCCAAGCTCCTGTTTAAAAAAAACACAAGTGTGATGTTCACACAGAGTGTAGTGCCGAAAACATATGAAGGATTATCAATTCTGTAATATCAAAGCAATAATAAAACTAGGGCAGACAAATACAGTTTCAATTAAAAAGAACCAGATCTAGAACTAAAAGAAGAAGAATCCAAACTAGAATCCAAATGAGAAAGGGCAAAAAAAAAAAAAAAGCATCACTGTTTGAAGAGTACAAATAAAACAATACAGGACTCCAAACCCGTGTTTGAAAAACACAACTGTGGTGTTCACACAAAGCGTTGTGCTCAAAACATAAGCCATGTTCTGATCTAATGTAATGTCTTAGTCCATGCAGTATGTATAAATACTGGCTGAGCTCTGCATGAAAAGCAACTTTCCCAAAAACATTTTAGCTGAATTGCATATGCTAAGTAAGATGAGATGTGTCTAATATGTAAAATTATGGTTAATAATAAAATAAATAAATCTCTCTTATGGTTGGATTATGAATATAGAGAGAGCATTCACATTATATTTACTGCTGCTGCTACTAAAATTATTTTTATTTTATCACAGGGACACCTGACATCTGGTTATGTTCATCCAGTATGCTTGCTTAACTAGGCTATGGAATTAACCCATTTTTTTTTTAAAAAAAATGAAAACCTGGACAATGTATAATGCATTCAAAATAAACTATGTACAATTATTAGAGGCGCTTTGTGTGGGATGGATGTATCATCAATGTAATAAATAAATAAAATAATTAAGACCTCCTAAGTATTTATTTTTCTCTTGCACAATTATTAGGGAAAATTGTACTGCTGCTGTCTGATGTGACAAGAAAGTGGAATTTATTTGTCTAGGAATAAAAGCAGGAAAATTCCCCAGCAGAGGCTCATAGCTAGGAAAGAAAATAACTTTGTTCCTTTTCTATAGGAAGAAAGTTTTAAGGAGAAGGAGAAAGAGAGAGAGAGAGAGAGAGAGAGAGAGAGAGAGAGAGAGAGAGAGAGAGAGAGAGAGAGAGAGAGAGAGAGAGAGAGAGAGAGAGAGAGAGAGAGAGAGAGAGAGAGAGAGAGAGAGAGAGAGAGAGAGAGAGAGAGAGAGAGAGAGAGAGAGAGAGAGAGAGAGAGAGAGAGAGAGAGAGAGAGAGA
>NW_015389303.1:0-86709 GCF_001527695.2 Protobothrops mucrosquamatus
TGCTTGCCGTCTGTCCTGGCTCTTCTTCCCATCCACCACCACAGACACCTGGTGCCAATCAATTGTTCTTCCAGCTTGAAAGGACCGGGAGCTGGAGGGTGGCTTGCTGACGCATCTGTGGTTTCTGCCTCAAAAAGTGTTGTTGCTGGTGGCCAGTCCTCCATCCTGGTCCTGGGGGGGGGAGCTGCGTGGGCTGGAGTTGGCCTTCTCTCTGGGCCCCTCCTTGCAGCTTGTAGCATGACCCCCCCCTTCGCCTCCCTCCCCCAGCCCCCTAATTTTTCGTTCTGGGCTCCGGATGGTCCAAGCCTTTCTTCCCTGCGAAGACCCCGCCTGTTGCTTCAGTGGAGCTGTTGCTCTTAGACGCTGTATCACCTGGAGCTGTTGGCACCTGGATTGCCTGTCAAGGGGCTTGTGTGTGAGTGTGAGTGTGTGTGAGAGAGAGAGAGACTCAAGGATGAGGATTAAAACAAGGGGATGGGCTGGTTTGGGGGGGAGGAAAGCTGGTCTGTTCTCCTTGGAGCTCTGTGGAACATCTAGCACAGTGTTTCTCAACCTTGACTATTTTAAGGCATGTGGACTTCAACTCCCAGAATTCCACAGCCAGCAACGCTGGCTGTGGAATTCTGGGAGTTGAAGTCCACATGCCTTAAAATGGTCAAGGTTGAGAAACACTGATCTAGCAGCTTTTGGTGAAAACACGTCTCCCCACCAGCCTTTGGGAGGTGCTCTTGGTTCAGATTCCTGGGGAGCTCCGAGCCCCCCGACTCCCTTCTTCAGCCGGAGGCGGCCTGGCCTTGGCTGGCTCCTGTCCTTTTCCTCAGAAAATCAGCGCCCAAAGCCTTTGACTCGTTTCTTTCACTGGGTTCTCCTTATCTAGTTTGGGCCCTTCTGCGGAGAAGAGGTCACGCTTTGGGTCCTATTTGTGCAGAAATATTCGGGAGAGCCCACTCATTTTTAAGCACATTTGTAAGCATCACTGTAAGTTCTGAAGTTGGCTTCTATCCCCACTGAAAGAAGGGGTAAGGTGTGGGGCCTGCTCCAAGCTCAGCAGGTCGCAAGGATTAAGCCAAAAATACACACCGACACCGAGGCAATCCCTCTGCTTCCCTAAAGCCTGTGTTTTGGGACGATCCTGGGCGCCGTGACGGGCAGATGAAAGGTGGTGTGTCTTTTACTCCCTTCTTTTCCAGCAGTGGGCAGCGGGGCCAGAGCCCGGCCGATGGTCTACAGCACTTGGGAACCACTTTGGAAAGCAGGTGGGAAGTTGGGAGAGGAATGCTCTTGAGTGCCTTGACCGCAGCTGCAAGAACGGGGAAGGCAGGGCTTCCGCCGGAGGAGAAACTTTGCAACTCAGGGTTGAAACCGGGCGCCCTCGGTGCTCTCTCAGCTGGATGGTTTCCTTGCAGATGCCTCATGAGCCAACTAGAAGTATATATAAACGGAGGGCAAACCTCAACCCCTTCTAGCACTGATGATGCTGTCCAGTGGGGTCACGAGAGGTGTCTTCAAGAGGACAACCCAGCACGGAGAGGACCCAGGACCCAGAGTGCAGGGCTGCCTATTTATGGGGCCAGGGTGCAGGCGAACTTCAGCGCCACCCGGGGGGCCAAGGGGGTGCCGGCCGCTGTATTTGGGGAGCTCCTCCCTTTGATCTCGGGGGTCCCGTCGGGTTGCGCCTTGCCAGGCTGCTCCCCGCACGAGCTCCGGAGGCTCCTGGTTGCCGGCAGCGGCAAAGGCGCCGGGTTTATGCTCCAAGCCACCTGGATCCAGACTTTTCCTGACCTTTTCCAGAGCACGTGGCAAAAGACGTGCCTTCGCACGGGAACCAGGGGCCCGTTCTGTATGCTGCCTTGTTTTTTTAACTTTCCTAATAAGGGACTCTTTATTGCCTTGACACTTGGTGGAAAGAAAGCGTCCGGGGATTAAAAGAATGTCGTTGCGCCTTTCGCCCTTCCAGTGTCATCTGGGCCTCGGTCCCACTTCTTAATCAAGCCCAGAACGGGAGACCTTCCCAGTCCCCAGAAAGTCCCCGTGACTGCAGATCCGCTGTGCTCTGCGGACGGGCGGGCCCAGGTCCCCGCCTCTCTCTGCCCGGCCTCTGGGTTTGGGTGGCATCTGTGTCACCGTGTCCCGGGTTCACACGACCCCCTTTCACAGCCTTCTGACCGGCAAAGCCTGCAGGGAGGCCCTGTTCACCAAACAACCGTGTGACCAGCTTAGCAGCTGCCGTGGTTGCCTTAACAAGAAAGGTCGTAAAACGAGGCTATTCAAACAGTTCCTCACTTAGCTACAGAAACGTTGGGCTCAATTGTGGTCGTAAACAGAGGACTGTGTGGCTGTCCTGGGTGGTTGTGGTTGTGGTTGAGGAAGGGGGGGGCAATGTCCTCAGCCAAGAGGGGAGGGAATGGGGGGAGGAAGGCAGGCCCAGGGGAAGGGGTGCCACGTGGAAAGCCAGTTCTTGGCCCGATATTTGGTGAAGGCCCTGGAGGGAGGGAGGGAATCTCCTGGGAAGAGCAGCTCACAGAGCGAATGAGGGGGGGAGGGCCTTTGCCCCTCCAGATTACTCCGGGATCCCCCCAAGATTTTATCGTGGCTGAAATGTAGATCAGTCAGAATGCCCTGAGATTTCTTTGTGCTGACCAAAGAGGGGTTGGCAAAACCTCTAGGACGCAGCCTTTTCCCAGCGCTTCAAAACAAAACCCATTTTCCATTTCACCCCCATCCCCTCTATGCCCCCCCCAGCTTCAACGTTCCCGTGTCCCCCACAAGACAGCCCGAGGGTCTCTGCCCCACTCGGGGTAGGCAAGTGCGAGGAGGCCGTTGTTTACAACCAGGATACGCCGCCCGTGCTAAACAACGCAGCTCGGCTACGAGACTCTGTTGTATACACTTGTGGATGATTGCAGATGGTTTTATTTTGCATAATTCTGTTTTGTTCCCTATTAAGAAGGAGAAGGAACTTCGTAATACTGGCTTTAAAATAATCCAGAAAGTCTTTGGCAGAGAGGAATAGGAATGGGGGGGACGACGGCTAAAGAAGCTCTGTGGATGCCTTTCCAGACACGTTCTGTGGAAACGCAGGCGTGATCTTTCCTTTCACCAAGACATCTGAGGGCCTGACAGGCCCAGATGCTCGTGGCGCCGTCCTCGAGACGAAAGCCCGGGGTCTTCTGAACCGGGCCCTGCTCTCCGCAAGATGACACGCTTGCAGCTTTCTCTAACCGGGACCCAGGTGGGGAGTGGGACTCGTGTCCCAGAATGCACCACATCCCCTTGGCTTTTCTTAGCATGACAGCTAGGTAAGCAAACAAGGCACAATTCCAGTCTGTCACTTAAGCCATCCTCTGATGAAGGCCAGTTTGTTGGAAGGTTTGGCTGGAAACCTCTTGCAGAATTAGCCCTGCTAGCCGACCCCCTCCTCTTTGTGGCAGCCCCTCAAATTTTGGACTGGCGCTGGATGGCTTATTGAATGTCCAGGCCAGGGGTGGGCAACCTTGGCTCTTTTTATGACGCGTGGACTTCAACTCCCAGAATTCCTGAGCTAATCATGCTGAGGGGAAAGGGAGAGGTTTCCAAGCTGAGCCCTGCTGGCTCAGGAATTCTGGGAGTTGTAGTCCACGCGTCATAAAAGAGCCAAGGTTGCCCACCCCTGGCCTGGACATTTCCTTGCCATGGTGTGGAAGTGCTTTGCCCCTTGTGCCTTTCCAGATCTCCTGCAACTTCCAGCCGAGCCTGCAAGCGGTGATTGCTCCAGGGGTCTCTGGTGGAAGGATTGACCCAGCCTGACCTCTTGGGGGTCGCCTTCCCTTGCGTAGGAAGACGATTGCCTTGCTCCAGAATTAGCAGCTGTAGACCCCTCACTCCAAGGAGGGGGCAAACAGAGCCAGCATCCACAAGAGGTCCCCCTCAAAGGGGGGAGGCTGCAGCAGCAGAGCCCATCTCCCTTCACTAGACCCCCACCTGGTCGTCGGGACGTGGCCCCGGTCTGGTTTTGCAAGGCAGGGCTGTGAGTGTGAGAGGAACACAATCGACCGTTAGATGTTGGACTGCGGCTTTGTAGAGGAGTTCAGTCAGCAAGGCCTTCTCCTCGGGGGACCCTCCTGGGTCCTCAGTCTTGGGCTGGAGGTGGTAATCATGATGATGATGATGATGATAATAATGATAAAGTTGGAAGGGACCTTGGAGGTCATCGAGTCCAACCCCCTGCTCAGGCAGGAACCCTACACCATTTCAGACAGATGACTGTCCAGTCTCTTCTTAAAAACTTCCAGTATTGGAGCATTCACTGCTTCTGGAGGCAGGTTGTTCCACTGGCTAATTGTTCTAACTGTCAGGAAGTTTCTCCTTAGTTCCAGGTTGCTTCTCTCCTTGATGAGTTTCCATCCGTTGCTTCTTGTCCTGCCTTCAGGCGCTTTGGAGAAGAGCTTGACTCCCTCTTCTTTGGGGCAGCCCCTGAGATATTGGAAGACTGCTATCATGTATCCCCCTCGTCCTTCTCTTCATTAAACTAGACATTCCCAGTTCCAGCCACCGTTCCTTATATGTTTTAACCTCCAGTCCCCTGATCATCTTTGCTGCTCTTCTCTGCACTCTTTCTAGAGTCTCAGCATCTTTTTTACATCGTGGTGACCAAAACTGGATGCCGTATTCCAAGTGTGGCCTTACCAAGGCCTTGTAAAGTGGTATTAAAACTTCACGTGATCTTGATTCTCTCCCTCTGTTGATGCAGCCTAGCACTGTGTTGGCCTTTTTGGCAGCTGCAGCAGGCGGCAAAGATGGTTTTGGCCCTTGTACCTGGTGCTGTGTCTTCTGAGTTTATTGGGGGCATAAACAAACACAGTTTAAAAGCTCTCTGACGCTGCCCCTTTGGCAGCGCCTGGCTGGGGAATTCTGGGAGTTGAAGTCCACAAGTCATCAAAGGGCCAAGTTTGAAGACCCCTGCTCTAGTCTAACCCCCTCCTCCTTGGCTCCACTTTTAGCCGCTGTCGGGTGAGGGATAAAGGGGAAACTGAGTCGCTCACATCTGCTGAGTAAACCAAGCAGCTGGCAGTTGAATCTTCACCGGGACCACACACTCGGATGAAATCTCAGGTTAATGAACCTCCTCCTAGCAGACCCTGAACACAACAGTCAAACATTCTGCTTGGACATCCCCCCCCTCCCCTCCAAATTACAGACAGTTCTGTTGCATCTGTAGGAGCATGGCTGGCTGGGGAATTCTGGGAGTTGAAGTCCCCAGGTCTTAAAGTTGCCAAGTTTGGAGACCCCAGGGTTAGTTTATATATCTTTCTGCATATGATGTGAACTCAGAAAACAGGTTAATTCAGCGTTTCAGCAGACAACTGCCTGCCTGCCTGCCTAACCCATTCTGCCTTATCCAGGTCTGTCTATGACGGTGCAGAACATGGACGCTTCATGGAGAAGCTGGACGCTCGCATCCGGAATCACGACCGGGAGATCGAGAAGATGTGCAACTTCCACTACCAGGGCTTTGTGGACTCCATCACGGAGTTCCTGAAGGTCCGGGCAGAGGCCCAGAAGCTGAAGGTAAAGGGGGGGGTGTCAGCCAAAGGCAGTTTCAAGAGGCTAACGTGGCATGGAGCATCTCGGGGGCCAGATGAGTCCAAGTTAGTCACCTGGGAGAAGGCCAGTGAGGGACTGAGGGTGCAACTCCATCATCTCTCTCTCTCTCTCTCTCTCTCTCTCTCTCTCTCTCTCTCTCTCTCTATCTATCTATCTATCTATCTAATTCTATCTATATCTATCTATCTATATCTATCTCTACTATCTACTATCTATCTGTATGACCGTCCATCCATCCACCCATCCAGGCAGGGAATGATGGCCCCTTTATAATTTGTGGACCAACTCCCAGAATTCCCCAGGCAGCATGCTCTACAGTCTAGGCCAGGGGTAGGCAACCTTGGCTCTTTTATGACTCGTGGACTCCCAGAATTCCTGAGCCAGCCTGGCTCAGCTTGGAAACCGCCCTTTCCCCTCAGCTTGGCTGGCTCAGGAATTCTGGGAGTTGAAGTCCACCAGTCATAAAAGAGCCCAGGTTGCCTACCCCTGGCCTACATCATGGCTGGCTGAGGAATTCTGGGAGTTGAAGTCCACAAGTCATAAAGAGTCGATCGTTCCCCACCTCTGATCTATATCTGTCATCATCCATCCAGTTTGTGCTCCCAGCAACTCTGGGGGGGGGGCTGGGAGGCGGGGGGGGCTCGCCTCATGGGCTAAAAAATCGCCCTTCCAAACTTTCTTTTACAGAATCAAGTCACGGATACCAACCGGAAGCTGCAGCTGGAAAGCAAGCAAGTACGGAAGCCTCGGCTCCTCTCTTTGAAGCCTTTGTGGCCATTTTATTTACGGGCATTCCTCAGCTTGGGACTGCAGCTGGGACCGGAACGGCGAACGCAGAGCACAGAATCGGACGGCTGGCGGGGGCCTAAAATGCTGGAGGGAGCGTGTCGATCAGGCCAGGGGTGTGGGAATCCATCCGTCCAGTCTGTGCTTTAGCTCGGTCCTGCCCCCTTGAGTGTTTTCCGTCACGAAGCCCAAGTGACACCCAGGCGCTGGCTCTTGGCGGCCGAACCCTGGCCCACCCAGCTGCTTGCCCCTTCAGCTGGCCTGGAGGCTGGCTGGGGTTGGCTGTGCACGCACGTGGTCCCTGCGCTGGCTCCTGGCTCTCAACCAGCCCCTCTGGGGAGGGAAGGGGGCTGGGGCTGCCTGGGGTGATAAGGCCCGTGTCTCTCTCTCTCTCTCGCAGCTGGTGGGCGCCATGGAGGAGCTGAGCCAGTGCCGGTTGCAGCAGTGGAACATCTCTGCCACGGTGGACAAACTCACCCAGTGCCTTCCCGGTGAGAGAGAGACTCGCAGCAGAGGACGGAGGCACCTGGAGACGCTCTCCTCCTCCTCCTCCTCCTGACTTCTGCCTTTGTTTTTGTTCCTTCCGCTAGTTCTGGAGATGGAGAGCAAGCTGAGGGAGCAGATGAAGTCCAAAAGGTAGGAGGCGCTCCTGGGCGGCTCTGGGTTTCATCCAGGGACCAAGGAAGGTTCCGGAGGTCGGGCTTGATTAACCACGGAGCCCTGGCAGTGCAGTGGTGAGAGTGCAGCATTGCAGGCTGACTCTGCCCACTGCCGGGAGTTCGATCCCGACCGGCTCAAGGTTGACTCAGCCCCTTCCGTCCTTCTGAGGTCGGTAAAATGAGGACCCGGATTGTCCCTGGGGGAAGGGGGGGGCAAGAGGCTGACTCTGCCAACCGCTTAGAGAGGGCTGAAAAGCACAGTGGGGCGGTATATAAGTCTTATGGCTCTTGCTATTAAGCCAAAGATCTGTGAGGGGTGGAATATAATGCTGGGAGGGGCCTGACCCAAGTGGGGCTCACCCCTAAACTGGGGGTCCCCAGTCGTGGCAGCTTTGAGACTTGGGGATTTCTGCCAAACTCAAGAAGAAGGGTGAATTTCTCGCTCTTCTTATTGACTCCGGCGTGGCTTTACTCCTTCGTCTGCTTCTTTTTCCAGAGTCACCGTTGTGAGTGGGGCAGCTTTGTAAATTGATGTAATAAATGAGAAATAAATAATATCCCAGACCCTTGATTCCCCTTTCCTGCTTTAAAAACACTATAAGGTTTAACGTGAGTTTGAACTTACAAGTAGAGTTCATTAAATCATTGCACCAACAGTTTCTGTGGACAAATTCCTTTTTTTGTTTTTGTTTCTCTGGCTTGGTGGGTTCTCCTGATTTTGCATTTGCAGTTTTTCTGGGAAAAGGTTTTCCTTATCAAGGAAAAGACCGTTCCTTTCAGATGGCCGTTGGGCCGTTGCAGTAAATACGAAGAGGGGGACCCCCTCTTTTGCTCATAACCGCTCCTTAAGAAGGGGGCACGAGGCTTGAGGCTCCCCTGGATGTCAGAGCCCCGGGGTGATCGTGGACACTTCTGTGGGCCAAGGGGGAGGAGTGGGAACCGTTCTCTCTCTCTCTCTCTCTCTCTCTCTCTCTCTCTCTCTCTCTCTCTCTCTCTCTCTCTCTGTGTGTGTGTGTGTGTGTGTGTGTGTGTGTGTCTGTGTCTGTGTGTGTGTCTGTGTGTGTGTTTCCAGAGCCCTTGGCGGATCTTCTGTT
Organism: Protobothrops mucrosquamatus; assembly: GCF_001527695.2. NCBI lineage: Eukaryota > Metazoa > Chordata > Lepidosauria > Squamata > Viperidae > Protobothrops > Protobothrops mucrosquamatus. The sequence continues at coordinate 8,123 of NW_015389303.1, forward strand.
TTGCCATTTCTCTGTAATATTTCCTCCTTTCTCCCTGCCTGGGGCTCATTTTTCTGTGACTCTGGCTTGATTCTAAGGAGTGGCCACCCCCTAATAGGCAAGAGGAGGAGGAGGAGGAGGAGGGAGCACTCCTTTACACAGGCTGTCCTCGACTTACAACAGTTCGTTTAGTGACCATTTACCACAGCACTGAAAAAAGGGACTTAGGACCGTTTTTCACACGACCGTTGCAGCCTCCCTGTGGTCACATGACTGGCTCGTATTTACGACGGTCGCAGCGTCCCGGGGGGGAGGTCACCCTGTCGCTAACTTAACAACTTGCAGGGATGGACTTAAGCCCTGTGGCAAGAAAGGTCGTGAAATAGGGCAAAACTCATTTAACAACGGTCTCGCTTAGCAACAGAAACAGGCTCAATTGTGGTCGTAAGTCAAGGACTCACCTGTATGCGGTTTGTTGTCTTATCAATGGGGAGATAATTAGGGCTGGTAAAGTTCAGCAAACCCCCCCCCCCATCTCGGGGTGACCAATTCAGCGGGATGAACAGCTTAGGTCAAGGGTAGGCAACCTTGGCCCTTTTATGACTTATGGACTTCAACTCCCAGAATTCCTGAGCCAGCCACGCTGAGGGGAAAGGGAGGTTTCCAAGCTGAGCCCTGCTGGCTCAGGAATTCTGGGAGTTGAAGTCCACCAGTCATGAAGGAGCCAAAGTTGCCTACCCCTGGCTTAGGGGGTTCCTGGTGTCATGAAGGCTCCGCGAGCTTTAGGGTCCCCTGATGGCTGGTGGGTGGGTGGGTGGAGTGGGCCGCCTTACCTGCCCCTGAGCCAGCTGGGTCCTTCCTTCCTTCCTTCCTTCCAGGCATTATCCCGCCCTGAAGACCTTAGAGCACCTCGAGCGGATGTGTTTGCCTCAAGTCAGCCATTACCGCTTCTGCAAGGTCCTGCTGGAGAACATTCCGAAGCTGCGGGAGGAGATCAAGGAGGTTTCCATGTCTGACCTCAAAGACTTCCTGGAGAGCATCCGTAAACACTCGGACAAGATTGGGGAGACGGCCATGAAACAGGTGAGGAGCCCGGCGGTGGGAGGCCGAAGCATCTCTCCCAGGTCACCGAGGACGTTGGCTCTGAGCCCTCTTTCCTCCCCTCGTCTCATCTCGTCCCGAGCCTTTTCCCTGCCTGAGTTCCCGAGGGCTGCTGAGCCTCCCTTCCAGATCTCAGGCAGCCTGTCTGAAGCCTCAGCTGCTGAGAAGGTCAGCCAGAGGCTGTGGCTTGCCCACCCCTGTTCATGCCCAGAAGGCTGGACTGGATGGCCTCGGGGCTCTCCCTCCGGGGCTGGCGTACACCGCTGTCGCCTCGAACGCTGGAGAACGCAGGCAGTGCTAGCTGGGCCTGGTTTCCGTTTTCTAGCTTTGGAACATGATTTATTTATTTTATTTATAAAACTTTCAGGCTGCCCATCTTACCACAAGGTAACCCTGGGCAGCTTAAAGTCATAAACGATAAAAACTCTGCAAACCAAAAGCAGGGCAGCTTTCATTTCTGACGCCTATCGCAACGGGGGGGGGGGGTGTGGGCTTCTCAGGATACCGCCAGCCTAAACCTCTTGTTTGCTGCTGCTGGGGGTGGAGGGCTTAGCGTACCGTGCAGAACAGCCAAATCGGTTTAGTCATTTTTTATTATGTCCATGCGTGCTCCTCGCCCGATTCCCGTCGCAGTTGCGTGACGTACGGAAAACGCACCAGAAGCAGTAAGCCAAAGAAGGAGGCAAATGCCACCCCAATCTTGCAGTTCACTCAGGCTTCTTTCACATCCAGACTCTGCTTTGTGCCTTCCGCCTTCGCCTCTGCATTCCGTGAAAATGGGTTCATTGCATAACCAGGTTTGATATCTAGGGTGACTCTGGCCTCTGTCTTTGGAAGATAACCGGCTTAAGTTGCCGTGACCAGACTGGATTTCAGATGACAGCCAAGAGGCATCTGCCTGCGCTGCTCTTGGAAAAGTTGTCGGCCGTGACATTTTGCTCTTCTGTGATGCTCACCCCTCAGCTGTGGATGACAGGGGAATGAAAAGGGGGCCTGGCCTTTGCTTTGCCCGGGGAGAGGACACAAGGCGTGGGCTGCTGGCCGGAGGGGAGGCGCTCTGGGCTCAGGGCAGAGAGGTCGGTCCTATCGGCACCCAGCCGGCCAACCGGACCCAAGGCCAAAAAGGGCAAAACCTGGCCTGTTAAAGAGGGGAGGGGGGGACAAAATGATGGTCTTAAACTGCAGGGATTCCCTTGTGGCCACGGAGGGGAACTCACTGCTTTGAATGGCTTCACTCTTTAGGACAGAGGTTCTCAACCTGTGGGTCGGGACCCCATTTGGGGTCGATCGACCATTTCACCGGGGTCACCAACAAGGCTGTCGGCCATTTTTCCCCCTTTTCCGGCGGGTGCCTTACCTCCCTTGGGCTGGGCCAGCTGGTGGTCGGCCTGCTCCGTCTCTGCCGCTTGCCAGCTACGCCTCGGCTGGCGCAGGGGGCGGAACCACGCATGCGTGGCGCTCCCGGGCAGGGAAAGTCCTCGACTTATGACCGGTTGGGTAGTCCTCGACTTACAACCGGTTTAGTCCTCGACTTACAACCGGTTTAGTCCTCGACTTACGACCGGTTGGGGTCGCGGCATTAAAAAGGTTGAGAACCACTGCTTTAGGAAATAAAGATGCTTCTCCTGCACGGCCGTATCTGGGTAGCTGCAGCCAAGTTCGCTAGAACACGGGTCCCCAACTCCAGGGCTGCGGCCTAGTACCTGGGCTGCGGCCCATTCAGAGGCAAGCAGTGTGTGAGTGTGCAGCACTCTCACAAATGGGGCTTCACCTGCGTGAGTGTGTGTCGCTCACATGGGAGCATTCCCTCCCTCCCCCCCCGCCAGTCTACAAAGCTGGAAAGGTTGGGGACCCCTGTGCCAGGGTGTGAATAGGTGAATGTGGGTCAGGAGGAGCGGAAGGGAAGAATCCTTGGGGGATGGACGGGGGCTGTGGGGGTGGTGGGGAGGCCGTCAGCCCCTTTTAAGACTGCAGAGCTGGAGAAGGCCCCCAGTGAAATGCCTGTGAGAAGATGGAGTTGCCTCCCTCGCTTTTGAGGCTCCAGGTGTGCGCGTGTGCGTGTGTACACGTGCACCCATGTGTGTTTCTTGGAAAGACCTTCCCTCCCCATCTTATGAATAGCTGCCTTTAGTCACATAGAGGCTGTCACGTGAACGTCCCTGGCAGAGGAAGGGGGCAGTGGCACCGCGCCGTAGGGCACGTCGCAAGAAATGCCAGCCTGCGCGTGAACCTCGCCCTCCTGGCCGAAGACCCAGCGGGGCGTCCGTCAACAGAGGAGCGGGCCCAACCGGGCTTTCCCTGTCAACGGCAGCCCTGGTGGTCCTTAAGCTCCCTCTAAACCAATAAACGGGGAGGGGGGCCCGCTGCGCTCGGGCGCTGGGTGTTTGAAACCGGCTTCATTAAAAGGATCCAGATCTACCTGATGTGAGCAGTTAAGGAGCCTGGTTGTTTACGGAAAAGCTGAGATGCTGGCAGAGGCAGCAGCCGCCGCTGTATTCCTGGAGAAGTTGCAAGGTTATCCTCATGGAAAGTGCTAATCATGCAGTGTTTCTCAACCTTGACCATTTTAAGGCATGTGGACTTCAACTCCCAGAATTCTACAGCCAGCGTTGCTGGCTGTGGAATTCTGGGAGTTGAAGTCCACATGCCTTAAAATGGTCAAGGTTGAGAAACACTGTGCTAATGGCTCTCCCTTGTCTGGTGGTGCCCGACTGACTGACGGAGAAGGTCTCCGCTCGCTCACCAAGGCAGCCCACGTCCAGCTCAGGCTGTTTACGCGCTCGGAGGAGCCAAGACAGAGACGGCTTCTTCCCTTGCTCCTTTCTTCGCCTCCTCCGGCCTCCCCGGAGCCATTTGGACCCCGGGGGTATCGGAGGAACAAGCCTCCGTGGCCGTCAGGGGGCTTCCTACCCCGGCCTGGAGCAGCCGAAGCGAAGGGGTTCCGTTCTCTTGCTTGCTGTTGGAGCAGTGCAGCATGGGCCAAGAGAGTCCAACCCTCCCTCCCTCCTTCCCTCCCCCCCAACCGCTCTGCGCTTGACTGCTGGAAGCAAGTCTGACTTCCTCTGCTCTTGACCCCTCCCCGCCATTCCTTTGCCAGGTGCCCCCCCCTCTCTCTTTGCCTTTTATCCGTGGAGTGGAGGGAGGGCTCTTTGCCTTGGGCCACGGACTGTGTTCCTTACATCTTTGTGGCTAGGTCAGAGGTGGGGGGCTCCTGACCTGGCCCCCTGGCGCAGGCGGGTAATAAAAAGCAGGGCCCTCTAATGCTTTCCTTCCCGAGAGACCGAGGGTGCCCACGCGGGTCATCCTCCCCTGACAGCCTCTCTTCCACGCACCCAGGGCTGACTCAGCGCCCCCCTCCGCCCCTTCTCTGCATCGATCCTGAGTTTCTTAGCCTGGATTCAGGCCTGGCCCTTCAGTTCTCCCCCCCACCCTTTTCCCTGGGGGGCTATGGAAAGAAAAGGGAGGGGCCGGCAGGAGCGTCCCTCCTGACGTTTGTGGCGGTTCGTTCAAGGTCCCGAAAGAGAAGCCTTCCAGTGGAGGATAGGAACTGGAGAGCAAAAATTAATCTTTGCTGGGAGCACCGAACAGAAATCTGCACGTCCTTCCAGGATGGAAGAGGCCACAAAAATGCCAGGCTCCCCTTTGTCCCCATGGGCCCCCCCGCCCCCGCCCCCGCCCCACACGGTTGAGAAAAGCTGCTTCTCCCCCAGGAAGGGAAGAGTCTCTTCTCTCTGCTCTTCGCCCGTTCCCTCCTTCCTTCCCCGTGCCGAGGGCCTCTCTCTGGGCCTCCGGCTCCTCTCTGCATCTTGGACTGGTGCCCCAAGGAAGAGGGTCCAAGTTCCGCCTTTGCAGGTTATAAGCATTCAACGTCTCAATGGTACCTTTATTATTATTATTATTATTTATTGAATTTATATACCGCCCTATCTCCCTTACGGGACTCAGGGCGGTGAACAGGTGATAATAAAAACCACGATAAATATACACAAATTTCTGTTCTAAAATCAAATTAAATAACAGGCCTGCTCTAAAAATACCCCATATAAAACCCCTAGCAAAGCCCAATCAAAACTACGCCAGGCCGGCCGCATGGAATAGATGGGCCTTCAGGGCTCGGCGAAAAAGGCGCAGGTCCGCAACTGTACGTAGGTCGGGGGGTAGGTCATTCCAGAGGGCAGGAGCTGCCACAGAGAAGGCTCTCCCCCTGAGGGTCGCCAGCCGGCATTGTCTGGCCGACGGCACCCTAAGGAGGCCCTCTCTGTGGGAGCGGACTGGTCGAAGGGAGGTATTTGGTAGGAGGCGGTCTTGCAAATACCTGGGTCCATTGCCACGGAGCGCTTTAAAGGTTGTTACTAACACCTTGAAGCACACCCGGAAGGCCACAGGCAGCCAGTGCAGCTCGTGCAGGAGAGGTGTTACATGGGAGTATCTAGAGGCCCCCAGGATCCCCCGCGCGGCCGCAGCGGGGGGATCCCTCCCTGGTCTTCTGAGCCCCACGGCGGCTGCGTGGGAGGCTCTGGCCCTCCAGACCTCAGCAGCTCGGCTGGTGTCGCCCTGGGCCGTCTCGTGCCGGAACATGGGCTGAGCAGGCCACATCAAAGCTCCTCAGGCCTTCCTCCGTGGTCGCCTCTGTTGCTCTGTTAACTCTGGTTTGGACTTTGCAAATCGGCGGGAGGCATTATCGCCCACACGTTGAATGCCCAAGGCAGCTGTCCCGTTTCCCCATCTCTCTCTCTGAATCGGTGCAGTCTCGCCCTCGGCTGCCTGCACGGGGCCTGGGAACCGCAGCCTGTTGGGTGATTACCGTCCGGTTAGCTTGATTGAGTCTGAACTGCGCAGGTTCTGCTCCCCCCCACTCCTCACTCTGTTTACCCATTAACTGCTCTGGGCCAAGAGTTTTCAAGGGTCTTTACTTTTTAGTGGTCTCATCTATGTCAGGGGAAAAAAATGGAAAGCTTGCTTGGTCTGGACAGGAGGGGAAAAAAAAGGAGAGTGACATTGTGCAAGCCCTCCACAAGAATTTGGCTACGATGAGGAGAGCGAAACTTTCCCTGTTCTGGATGGAACTTTTCCTGCAGAAGCGTTCCAGGGCTGCTGTCCTCCTTGCCAGGGGGACCCCCACTCCTGCTGCTGCACCGGCTGGAGGGCCGAGGGAGGGTCAGGTGGTCTTTGCTGACCCCCTGTTGGCTGCACAGGAGGAGAACGGGGCAGGGTGGGTGGGTGGGGAATAAGCCATTTCACGCCCTGCTTGCCTGTGTTGGCGAAATAATATTTATTCATTTAATGTATATGCTGCCCATCTCACCGTCTGACGCCTTTGGGCTTAATTTTCTTAATTTAAATTTTTCTCTGGGACCCAGGATGTGAGCCCTCAAAACACTTCTCAAAGGATAGATATTTCTGCCTTATTTGTTGGGGGGAAATGAAGCTGGAATGCAGTTTAGAAATAAAATGTTTTTAAAAATAGCAGGGATGGACCCTGTGGATGGATGGGTTGCCCAGCCGAAGAGGGTGGACTGCGCTTCCCCTCCGGGCTTGAAGTGAAGTGTTTAGGCTCTTAAGGCTTTTAACAGGCTTCTAAGAAGAGATTGGACAGCCACCTGTCTGAAATGGTACGGGGTCTCCTGCTTGAGCAGTGGGTTGGACTAGAAGACCCCCGAGGTCCCTTCCAACTCGGCTTTTCTGTTAAGTTTCTGCCACGATGCCCTTTGTGGTTGGGGGCTCTCCAGTAGGAGCTGCTTGGGGCATTTTGCTTTGTGTGGCGTTGGGGGTGTGAGGTTTCTCCAGAGGACCAAGGAAGGCAGGCAACGTTCCTTCACCCTGGAGGGAGGGCCCCTCCTCTTTCTGGAGTCCCCCACCCACCCACCCAGACGCCCGTCCCCTCTTCCTCCGTGCGGTTCAGAGTTTCCCTTCTTCTCCCTTCCAAACCCCCAGGCTTGCTCCCTCTGTTACGAGAATGCCTGTTCCTGAGATTTCTAACAGGTTTCCTAATGCTTTGTCCCTCTTCAGAATAGCTGGCTGAAACTTCTTCTGCTTTGACTCCTCAAGACGCTCTTGACTGCAAAAAGAGTCCAATAAAGGAGAATATTTGCAGCTCAGGGCTGAACTGTGGGGTCCTTGGTGCTCTCTGAGCTGGGTGGTTTTCTTGCAGATGTTTTATTACCCAACTAGGGAGCAGCATCAGTGCTAGAAGGAATTGGGGAGAAGGAGGGGGAGGAGGGAGGACTGTGGGGCCCTTGGTGCTCTCTGAGCTTGGCTGCTTTCTTGCAGACGTTTCAGGACCCAAACTAGGCACCGTCATCCATGCTGGAAGGGAGGGGGAGCTGCTCAGGTTGGACCCCCCCCTGCTTTAGGGAAAAGGTCCCGGAACAAAGTCCATCTTTCCTTCTCTGCACATACCCCGGTGATGCTGAGCCTTGTCCAGAGTGGTCCAATCAGGAGGAATGTTGGAAAGAAACTTAAGAGCAGGCTGGGGAATTCTGGGAGCTGAAGTTCACAGGTCTTCAAGTTGTCAAGGCTGGACACCTCTGCTCTACTCTTGAGTAATTAGAGATCAAAAAAGGCGGATAAAATCCCCCTCTGAGCTGCCTCAGAAGCCCATTGGCAGAACAGGTCGCCTCCTGGACATCCCATAGGACCGCGTGCTCCGGGCGACGAGAGCGCTGTGTGGGGGGCCCCGGGCCTGGCGGTGGCTGCCGGACTCATCTTGGGGTCCTTTGGCTCCTCCCGCCGGCCCCACTCGGGCGCCATGTGTGCGAGAGCTCTGCGCCTCCCCCTCCCCTCCCCTCGCCCAGGAGTGTGGCGGGCGGGACGAGCGGGGTGCGCCGTCCAGATGCTGGTGGTGGCTGCCCTCTCAGTGGCCTGGAACAAGGCTTCAGTGTGCCATTTGGGCCCTGTTTTTAATTACCCGCAAGCCGATGATTTTCAAGCCTTGTGTAATCTGTAATGCAGATGGAAGCGGTTGGAGCCTCTCCCCCTTCGTATGTGTACTTTATAGAAAATTAGATTTAACTGTTCGTGCAGACAGCCTCCTTGTCTTAGAGCTTGTCAGCTTTTTGGCAGCCGTCAGGACAGGCATGCGATTGCGGCTTCTTCACCCCATTTGCTTGTCTCTTCGCGTTCATGCATCCTCCGGCCCTCCGGATCTCGTGAGCCCCTTCCCTCAAATCGGGGCAGGGGCCGGGGTAAGCTCTGGGGAGGGGCTGCAAAGGAGGGGGGCTCAGAGGCCTTGTGCAAGCCGCCCCCCTCCTTTTTGTGGCCCCCAAGACCCCTCTTGGGTGAGCCAGTCAAGCAAAGGATGCCCTGTTTTGCTGAGGGGATCGAAACCACCGGCCCCTCCTCTCCCCCAGATCCTCCCCTTCACTCTTTGGGGGGGGCTGCTGGCCTCCCCTGAAACCCCAGGATAGCCTTTGAGCCACTGGAAGTTGCTTAAAAGTCCTGGGAGGGGAAGGGGCTGAAGGTGGGTCTTCTGTGATTTTGAAATGGGGGGAAAGAGGAAAGAGGCCAGAAGGGAAAGTCAGAAGCGGCCCCAGGACTTGCCATAAATATTATTCTTCTGTAGAGCAGGGGTCTCCAAACCAGCCACGGTTGATTTCCATGGTTGGCGTGGCTGGCTGGGGAATTCTGGGAATAGAGTATACCAGGGGTAGGCAACCTCGGCTCTTTTATGACTCATGGACTTCGACTCCCAGAATTCCTGAGCCAGCATAGTTATCTGGCTCAGGGATTCTGGGAGTCGATGTCCATGAGTCATAAAAGAGCCGAGGTTGCCTACCCCTGGAGTATACAGTAGAGTAGGAACAGGAGCAGAATTCTTTATTGGCCAAGCGTGACCAGACACACTAACCTTAAAGTTGCCACGCTTGGAGACCCCTGTCCATGGCTGGCTGGAGAATTCTGGGAGTCGAAGTCCACACAAGTCTTAAAAGTGGCCACGTTTGGAGACCCCCGTTCTAGAGTGCAGGAAGGTCTCCTGAAGGCTGGGCTGCCCCTCCCACTTGTGGTGATCAGCCAGGCTGAGCGATTGGTGACCGCCGCCAAAACGGGAGAGGCTGCTTCTCCCTTCGGGTTCCAAGGACCCCCAAGTGATCGGGGTTCCAAACAGACGTCACGAGACGAAGCAGAACACAAACCAAAGTTGGAAAACAATTCTTCCTTATGGCCAAACCCAGCGGGGAGAGAATCTCCGTCCGCTCTAGAAAAGGGACCTTCCCGGTGAGCCTAATTGCGTTCTTGCAGCGGAGGGAAAAGCTGGAAAATATCAAAACCATCTGGGAGAAGATCAGGGGGGGGGGTGCAGTTCTGCAGGAACCCTTAACAAAGGCAGCCTACCCAGAGGCCTGGGCACTGGCCCCACGTCACACCTCTTGAGGGGACCCCTGGGGGGCAGATGGTTAGCCGTACTCCTTGCCAAATAGAGCCTCGGTCCTGGGGGACGACAACAACTGAGTCTCCGAAAGAAGATTGGATCTCCCTCTGCCTTGGCAGTGTGGCCATGAAATCTGTAGGGCAGGGGTCTCCAACCTTGGCAACTTTTAAGGCTGGTGGACTTCAACTCCCAGAATTCCCTAGCCAGCATGGCTGGCTGGGGAATTCTGGGAGTTGAAGTCCATATCTTTTAAAACATGCTGGCTGGGGAATTCTGGGAGTTGAAGTCTACAGGTCTGCATGGCTCCCGAGGACAACCGAGGCCGAGGCCTGCCTGTCCAGGCGTGGACTCGGGCCAGGAAGAACGGTGTGTGCCGAGAGGAACAAAGGGAGCGGCTCTAAATCAGAAGGGCACCAAGAGGGGCTGAACTCCCCCTCCCCTTTTGGGGCAGGGACCATCCCCAGGGCGCCCCCGGAGGGGCTGATCCTGCTGGGCGGGGCTGCCTTTCCCAGCCCCTCGGTTTTCCTTCCGGAGCTGAGCTCTGCTCTAAGCAGACGGCTGGATCAGCCGGCAACCCCTCCGGGGCTGGGCATGCCGCAGCCGCTCACCCGGAGCTCCGTTTTCGGCTCTGACCCGGCAGCCTTTCCCCTGGCTGGCAGCGGGATGGTGTTGACAGCCGGGACGGTTCAGCCAAAGTTGAGGGCGCCGAGGAGCAGCGGCCGGGATGGTCTGCGTTATTCGGCAGGACCCCCTCAAGGCCACGCTTGGAATCAGCTGCACATTTCAAAGCACGTGTTAAACTTTATGTGATCCTGATTAAAACGGGGGGGGGGGCTGCAGGAGGGGGGCGATTTGGCTTAGCCCTAGAGCCACATCTGCCAAGAGGCACGCAAGAGAACCTCACCCGCCCCGGAGTGGGATAAAAGGCCCTCGCATGAAGTAGGGAGGGGGCAGTGCCAGGCGAATGCCCGCAGGCCCTACCCATGCAGGTGGCTTGTGGCTGGGTGTCCACCCTGCCTGCCCCCCAGCTCCCGAAGGAGGCCCGGCTGCAGATCTGGCTGAGCCCCCTTCTTGTGGGTGTTGTGCGATCCCAAGAGTGGCTGAGGCCTCCCGGTTGAGAGACGAAGGAGCCCCAGCCGGGCTGAAGCCCACAACCAGCACAGCCGGTGCCAGCTTGGCAGAGCAGCCTTTGGGGAAAGATGTAGCACAGGCAGTCCTTGGCTTACGACCGCAGCAGAGCCTAGAATTTCTCTTGTTAAGGGAGACATTTGTTAAGGGAGCTTTGCCCCATTTTGCGGCCTTTTGTCCCACAGTTGTTAAGTGAATCACTGCAGTTGATAAGTGAGCAACCCGGTTGTTAAGTGAAACTGGCTTCCCTGTTGACTTTGCTTGTCGGAAGGTCACAAAAGGGGACCACGTGACCCCCTGGGACGCTGCGACCATCATAAGTATGAATCAGTTGCCAAGTGTTTGGATTTTGACCACGTGATCATGGGGATGCCGCAAAGGTTGAAAAATGGCCACGTCCCTTTTTTTCAGTGCCGTTGTAACTTTGGTCACTGAATGAGCTGTTCCGTTTCCTGCTCCTAATCATCTTCCCGCTGCACTAAGCTGGTTTCCGGTCTTCTTCCGGAGCGGCCGACCTCTGGAATTAGGAACAATTTGGGACAGGAGAACCGAGGAGGAGGAAGAACTAAGCGCTCCTCGGTGGAGCTTGGAGACTTGCCATTTCTGCCGGCTGCCTCCCCTTCCCGCACCTTTGCTGCCGCGTGCCACACGCGCCTTGATCTCGGGCTGCCTCTCAGGCTGTGGCTCGCAGCCTCCGGGGGAGCCTCCCACACGGCCCGCACAGCCGGTGTGTGTGCTCCAGCCACTGGCGAGGGAGGCCGGGCAGGCGGAAAGAATCGTCCCGGGACACCTTCCTCTCCGTACAGACGGAGGCTGCCAGCAACCGGTTGGCCGTCTGGAAGAGGCCCAGGGTCCACTTCTACTGGGGCGGAGAATGGTCTGCCCTTGAAGGCGATCCACATCCTCTCCTGCCTGGAGTGGATCTCGTGGCCGGCCTCGTGGGAAGGAACGTTGCAGCCGTTCCTTGGACTAATGACGGCCGGATGGATGGCGGCCTGAGCCCAGCAAGTGGCACGTTCCTGCCAGGCGCTGCTGGCGGACCTGGTGCCCGGAGCTTTTGTCTCCCCCTGCCTTTGTCCCTGGCTGGCCGCCTTCGGTTGCTCAAGGGTGGCGTGGGGCCGACTTTGCTCTCTGGAGCGGGATTCCCACCCACTTCTGAGGAACCCTGCAGGGCCGCCGTGAATGGGCGGTTTGACGTTCTGCGCAGCCCCTGGATGGCCAGTGCTCTCTCCGCGTGGCAGGGCCTCCTTCTGTGGCCCCCCGGCTGCTTTCGGAAGCGCCCAGAGACAGCGGAGGAACAAAAGAGCAGGGATGGTTGGGGAGGGAGTGTTGAAAATATTAACGAGCGGGTTCTGTAGGAAAAGGGAATTTGGCTCTTCTGGTTCAAAGAAATTTGTTGCGTATAACAAATTTTATTTATTAATGAGGGAAAAGGGGGTTTTGTATCATTCCCCTGTCCCGTTTCTGTTGGAGCGAATAGGAACATGTTTTCAATAAGCGACCGTGTTGCTGGCCAAGTTGGCAGACCCCGTTGTTTTCTGCCTCGTCTCATTTCAGGGCTGGTGGCTTTGCCTTCAAGCAAATAGCCTTCTTGGTAGCCCCTCAGAGGTTGTCCCAGCCCCTGGGGGGGGGCAGAGTTCCCTGCAGGCAGGCCAGCCCCTTGCTGGAAGTCCTTGCGGGGAGAGCAGCCCCAGGCCCAGGCAGGCCCTCCCACCAGCCCTACAGGCCCTTCGCAGGGAGAGGTTCCCGGCGGACTCTGGAGGAGACAGAAAGCCACGTCTTCTCCGGATCTGGTTGCCCTGGGTGTGTGTGTGTGTGTGTGTGTTGCACTTCCCTTTCCTGGGACCCCCTTTTGCACACACAGTGATTCCGCGTTGGCTAAGAGCTGGCAGACCAATCTCTCGGTTGTGGTTATTTTGACATTTGTAGACCGACCTCTTCGTCCCTACCGGGCAGTTCTCAAGGCATCCCTGAACAAAGCAGTGCAAAATAAATAAATAAAAAAAAATCCCACTGCACCAACACAACCACAACGGGATACAAGTCCAGCTTCTGCCCCCTTAGCGGCCGGGCCAGGGCACCTGGAAGACACCCCGTGTGTTGTGTGAAGAAGCTGGTGTGAGTCATCCCTAAGGGGGCACCTCGAGGGAGAAAGAGCCCAGTGTGTGTGTGTGTGTGTGTGTGTGCGTGTGTGCGGGAGTGCGATTGGAGCGGTTTCCTTGTGTGAAAGGCAGCTGGATGTTTGCCAGCCCAGCCCCGTCCTCCCTCGCCCGCTGTCGGGGCTTCCTGGGCCCGACCGTTTCCGATTGACTTAACCGAGCAGAGGCTCCCTGGGTGGATTAAGCTGCCGAAATGCCCCCCAGGCCTCGTTTAGAGGCCCGGCTTCTTCTTTCTTCCAAGAGCGCAAGCAAGCAAGCAAGCAAGCCGGGACCGTTAATGGTTTCCATATTCCTCCCCTCTCTGGAAGGAGGACAGCCCCGCCGGCTGCCCTGGCATGCATTCCCTGTTCCTGTTAAGCAGCCCGGCTAAAACGCTGGCAGATGTCTGAGCTCCCATCCCTGGAGGCGAACCTCCCCAGACCCCAGCAGGATCGGAGCAGCTCTGCTCGGGTGGGACCTTGGACCCTCAGCCTCTTCCCCGGGGGGGGAGACCGTCCGAAGAGAGGAGAGGCGGGCTTTGGGGAGCTCACCTGGCGCTCCTGCCCCCTCCCACCCGGCCTGGGCTTGATGCACGCTGGCTGGGATGAGCAGGGCAGGCTCAGCGTATCGGGAGGGAGAGGAGACACCCCAGGGGAGATGCCTGGTTTTTCCTCTTGTTGTGCAAAGGCCTGTCCCAAGTGGGAAGTGGGAAACGCCCGTCCGTACCCATAAAGGAGAATATCTGTAACTCAGGGATCCTTGAAACTCTCTGAGCTTGGTGGTTTTCTTGCCAATGTTTCATTACCCAACCGGGTAACTTCATCAGTGATCCCTTTCTCCTTTCCTTCTCTCTCCTTTTTCCTTTCCCTTCCCTTCCCTTCCCTTCCCTTCTCTCCTCTCCCTTTCTCCTTCTCCTTCTCTCCTTTCCTTTCCTTCCCTTCCCTTTCCTTCTCTCCATTTTTCCTTTCCTTCCCTTCCCTTCCTCTTTCCCTCTTTCCTTCTTTCCCTCTTTCCCCCTTTCCCTAGAGCCGTAAATGATGGAGGAAGAGGAGGAGGGGGAGGCCGTGTAGTGGGACAAAGTCTTCTGGGTTCAGTTCTTGTGCTCGGAAGAGGCTTCTTTGGTGTTGAGGGAAAAAGATTTGGCCAGGCCACAGAGGCAGGTGGGAAGGGATCCCCGGAGTGCAGCGGGTCCTGCTTTGACTCTCTTGCTGATCCAGCAGGGAAGCCGTGGAGAGGCCTTTAAAGTGGGCTTCAGGGCAGGAGGTGCTTCCGATTCATCTCTGGCTGAAAGGCGCGTTCAGAGTTCGGATGCCAGACGGGGCTCCAGGGGCTGTCAAAATGGGTTGTCACACGTGTTTTGGTGGCTTCCCTAGAGCTGCCTCTCCGGCTTCCCTTCGGAGCCTTCTGGGAAGGGAGGGCTCCTCTCCGGGCTCCTCCCTCGGGTGCCTCCTTTGGAGCTTTTGGGGTGCTCCGGGTGGCCCCCCGCAGACTTTCCGCCCTGGCTCTCCAGGACAGGCGCAGCTCCCCTCCCGGACCTTTTGCAGCTTACAGATCCACATTTCTCCTTCTGGCCCTGCGGTCCCATCCCCACACTGAGATCCCAGATCTCAGCCTGTGCATTTTATTTTTTTTATAATTCATTGAATTTATGGGATAAATTATGTAAGGATGAGAGCAGCCCTGGTGGCGCAGGGGTCAGAATGCAGCATTGCAGGCTGATTCACTGCCCGCTGCTGGGAGTTTGATCCTGACCGGCTCAACCTGGGGGGAGGCAACACACTCTGCAAACCACTCGGGGGGGGGCTGTAAAGCACCGTGAAACGGTATAAAGGCAGTCCTCAACTTAAAGCCACAACTTTTCTGTTGCGAAGTGGAACATTTGTTAAGTCCCATTTTACGACCTTTCTTGCCGCAGTTGCTTAAGGGAATCCCTGCAGTTGTTAAGTGAGTCACACGGTTGTTAAGTGAATCGGGCTTCCCCCATTGACTTTGCGAACGTCATAAATACGAACCAGTTGCCGAGCATCCAAATTTTGATCATGTGATTCTGGGGATGGCTGCAATGGTCGTAAGTGTGAAAAACGGTCATCAGTCACTTTCTTCAGTGCTGTTGTAACTTTGAACGGTCACTAAATGAACTGTTGTAAGTTGAGGACTGCCTGTATAAGTCTAAGTGCCGCTGCTAGGGGCTCTGTTGCCTCCCATTGGGTCCGAAAGAGAGCGTCCATCCGGGAACCAGGAGCCCCGGGGCCGCCGCCTGGACCGTGCAGCCCAGGTCTGCCTCCGTTCTCTCCGGTGTCACGGCTCCACCTCGGGCGTCAGGCCTGGGGGCCGCTCTCTTGGGGCAGGTGGGTGGACGCATGGCCTGCCGATCAAGCCTCCCTCTCTCTTTCTCTCTCTGGGTTTCTGAGGACAGAGTTGCCCACGTGCAAAAGCCCCGTTTGTGCGAGGCACGTACGGGGAAGTTTGATTGGCAGACGGGACTTTGACCGGGAACCCCAGAACAAACAGGATAAACCCCGTTTAAAAATGCAGTTTAAATCTGGAGCAAGTGAACCGGACCTCTCGCAGCTTGATCGCTTTGGGTCAGCCTGGCCCCGAGGAAAGTGGGTTTGTAATACTTTGTTGTTGTTGTTGTCCTGTCCTCTACCGTCTTCTGGAGTCTATTTGAGCTCAGGCCTCCTGCTTCAGGGACTCCATGCAGCCACCTCCTTCTCCGTCGTCCCCTTCTTCTTCTCTTGCCCTCCATCTTTCCCAGCATTGGGCTCTTCTCCAGGGAGTCCTTCCTTCTCCTTAGGTGGCCAAAGGACTTGAGTCTCAACTTCAGGATCTGGCCTTCTCAAGAGCAGTCAGGGTTGATCTCCTCTAGGACTGACCGGTTGGATCGCCTTGCAGTCCAATTTTAATACTTTTTAATACTTTTTAATACTTAGGATGAAAACAAGCATCCTGATTGATTGCTTCTTGGCAACGCATCCTGCTTAAGTATTTGTTTTTCGGCTTATTTGGTCCAGATGCGATTCCTGCTTCTTCTGAGGCTCCCCGGCGGTTAGGGATTCTGGCGGGATTATCTGTGGCTCCTAAGCCAGTAGCCCCTTCTTTAGGGGACGAGGGTGGAATTTGTATTATTTATATCATTTATTTACGTGACCTTTGCAGCGAGCGGCTTGAGTATTGTGATGAACAAATGCGGAAGGTTATGTTTTTTTATGATCTTAAAATGAGGCTAATCTAATGACAGGAGTAGCAGCAGCCAGGCTTCTGTGTGCTTCAGAGGATATTTGCCCTCATCCTGCGTGGAGAGAAGCCGCCCCGGAATTGGGAGAGGAGCCCAAGGTGGTCCGGCCATGCCCTGCACACGTTGTATTTGGGGCTGACCTCAGTGGGACCCGTTTTACACTGCGTGTTGTACGTCCCCCAGCTCAAAAGAATGACGGAAGGTCAAGAATTAGGCGTTTTTCAAGTATGGAGTTGGCTCCACGAAATATTACAGAGGCCTCAGAGGAGAGGTCTGTATTGTATTTTGTAGCAGAAGCTCGCTCTTTGTCAACTTTTAAGAAATGATAGTCTTTTTGTCGACATCCTGGCATGGAAGAAGATCTTTGAGCAATTGTTAGAGTTGTTTGTTTTATACAAATAACTGATTTCCACCACCCAGTCTTATGCCCTGGGATGTCAAACCACGTAGTAGGGCTGTATTACTATTGTCCTTCTCATCTTCCCCATCACCTACTCCTTTAGCATCCTTTATGACTATCACTTGTGGTTTGTATCTTTTGATTTATATCAGTTGCTTTATTTAATATCCTGTGATTATCATGGAATGTTGTATTTTATGATTTATGGTTGCATTTTGTGATTATGATCATGATTTATCACTTGTCGCTTGCATGCACGTTGAGAGCTTACGGCCCGAAGACAAATTCCTTGTGTGTGTCCGGTCACCCTTGGCCAATGAAAAATTCTATTCTATTCTTTTCTATTCTATTTGATGTTATGTAGGCTTTGCCCCCCTGATGAATTTTAAGGTGGCGTTACTCCTTCGGTGGTTTCCAGCACTTGCTTCCATGGCAGCTGCAGCTTTCTCACTAGGCAGGCCAAACTCCGTGTGATCTACGCACCACGGCAAACCTGTCTCTCTCCAGGCTCTCCACAAACCCACCATGCTTCCCCCCCCCCAGCACGATCCCGGTGGTGGGAGGATATGGGTCCATCATCCAAGGATTGGGTGTCCCTTCTGTGGGAGCGTCTCCCTCGTCGCTGAAATGACGCTTTCGGTGTGCAAGACCACGACAGCATCAGGGATGTTGGAGAAAAGAGGAGAGCTTCACCCGTCCAGGAAGGGATGAATTCATCTCCCATGTCTCACCACAAGCATCTTTGACCGTCTGGGCATCTGGGCTGGCCAGCCCGGCTTCAAGAGAGTGGGATTGTTCCCCGAGAGGCCCAGGGCCCTGAAGGAAGCTGCCGATGGTCTGGCCAAGCCTTTAATAGTTTTGAAGAGTCCCGGAGAATAAGTGAAGTTCCAGATGCTTAGAGAAGGGGAAAAAATTACCTTTCTCTTCAGAAGGGGGAATGGGAGGACTCCGAGAACTACAGAGCAATTGGGGAAGATAAATACAGTGGCTATTGGATACCGGCATAGATTCGCCAAGAACAGATCCTCTTAGGTTAGTCTTGTGTTGCCCGTCCCACTCGATCGGATAGGGTGGGCGCACACTTCCCTTCCCTTCCCTTCCCTTCCCTTCCCTTCCCTTCCCTTCCCTTCCCTTCCCTTCCCTTCCCTGGGGTGTTGAGGCTCCCATCCTTTCAGCCTGGCAGAAGGCCTTTGATAGTCGGTGGTTTATCCAGGCCCTGGGAGAGCAGGGTGGGGGGCCTGTGGGTGGTTAGTGGGGCACCCTGAGAGGATGACCGAGGCGCTGGGTTTTTAGTTTTGCTCATGGGGTTTTTGTTGTTTTACTCTCCAGGTGAGCCGCCCATGGTTGATTTTGGATAGGTGGCCTTATCCATAGTTTAATTAAAGAGCAGACTAGAATAGACGCAGAACAAAATATAGAGGAGAAGAGAACAGAACCGGCCAGGACATAGAACAATTCAAGGAGCAGTGCCACGTTGGAAGACGTGGCCCGTAGAATTGCCAGGAGTCGGACAAGACCGAGGGGGTGAGGTCATCAAGGTAGAATAGCGACAGTTCTCGACTTGAGGCTGTTCAACAACCATTCAAAATTACGACGGTACTGAATGAAGAGACTTTTGACTGGCGGTTGAAGTTAGGGCCACTGCAACCCCTCTGCAGCCACGTGATGGTGATCTGGGCTCTTGGCAACTCCGTCCTACTCAGGATCTGCAGAAGAATTCCCCAGCTGAAGAGCATCAAGGCTGAGTAGTATTTCTACTCACTCTTAAATTGGGCTGAATCCCCAGGGAAACTGAAGGCCCCGAAGGTGGATTTAATGAAGGCGCGAAGTGAAGTTGGAGGCCGTCTCGTTGAATTTTGCTTGCCTTCCTTGGCTTCTCCCTACACCAGGCGCTGTCCTTGCCTCGGGAATGTTGGGCGTTGAAATCCACAGGTCGTAAAGTTGCCACAGTTGCCCATCCCTGCTTTACGGTGATGGAGGAGGAGTTTGATGTCGCAACCTCTGGGCTGCCAAGGGGCTTGTAAAGGCCTTCATCCGGAATTTGAGAGAAATCTGAAAGTGTGCTTGTATCCGGCTTCTGCTTCAAAATCTCTCATGGAGGAGATTCCCCTGCTTTCTGAGGCCACTTAGTTCATTGTCTAGCCCAGGGGTCTTCCAACTTGGTCCTTTGATGACTTGTGGACTTCAACTCCCAGAATTCCTCAGCCAGGCACGCAATTTTGGGAGTTGAAGTGCACCAAGTCATCAAAGGGCCAGGTTTGAAGACCCCTGATATGGACTTTAAGAGGAGTGGACTTCAACTCCCAGAATTCCTCAGCCAGCATGCCTGGCTGAGGAATTCTGGGAGTTGAAGTCCACAAGTCATCAAAGGGCCATGTTGGAAGACCCCTGGGCTAGCCTAACAAGAGAAGGATTAAGGGTGAACTGATAGCTGTCTTCTGGCACTTGAGGGGGGGCTGTCAACAGAGGAGAAGGAGCCAAGCTGTTCTCCAAAGCGCCTGAAGGCAAGACAAGAAACAATGGATGGAAACTAATCCAGGAGAGAGCCAGCCTAGAAATGAGCGTGAGAACAATTAACCCGTGGAACAGCTTCCTTCCGGGAATTGTAGGCGCTCCATTGCTGGACGTTTTCAAGAAAAGATTGGACAGCCATTTGTGCCTTGGGCGGGGGAGGGGGGGTTGGACTAGAAGATCTCCAAGGTCCCTCCCAGCCCGTAGGTCCTGTGATTCTACTCTCAAGTTTGGCCAGCAGTCTTTGCTCCTGCTCCACCCTTTGAGGTGGATTTATCCAAGCCGCTCTTCTTCCTGGTCGTATCTTGTCGGCCCACAAGACGGCCTTGGCTTCTGCTCTAAGCCGCGCTCTGTTTTATTCCATCTGCATTCCAGCAAGGGGCAGCCAACGGTTGGGTGGTAAACTCCAGATGGCCTCTGAGCAGTTTTGCCTGGAGGGTTCCCTTGCAGGGATGGTGGGGGGGGGGGGCTCAGAGGGAAGCAGGGGTGGTCCTCCTGCCGTGCTGGATCTCTGGACATCGTCTCCTGTGTTGACCAAGGGTGCCGGTGTGTTCTCCAGGGTGCTGCTTCCTTC
The DNA here is from genome assembly GCF_001527695.2 of Protobothrops mucrosquamatus. Lineage (NCBI taxonomy): Eukaryota > Metazoa > Chordata > Lepidosauria > Squamata > Viperidae > Protobothrops > Protobothrops mucrosquamatus. The sequence goes on from NW_015389303.1 coordinate 27,560, forward strand.
AAAGCCCCTTGCCAGATGTTTGCCGCTGTCTCCAGCCTGTCGGTTGTCCGTTCTGCGCTGCCTTGTCCTAAAAAACAAGCCTCCCCTTTCTTGCTCTCGTCTGGTTTCTGTGGCCTCTTGAATGTTGAGGGTTTTACAAGCTTAGCAGCGAGAATACCTTGAGTTCAGTGGCATGTGCAGAACAAATGGGAATTGAAACCAGGATAATTTCTTCAAGAATCCCGTGTCTTGATGCGGGCGGCTGGCTACTAGGCTGTTTACGCTAGAGAGCTAAGTGGGATTCTTGGTTGCTGGGAAGTTGACAGCTTGCGGTCCTGCACAAAGTTTCCGCCTTTTGCAGGATTAAAGCGGGAAGACCTAAACGGTTATTTCTAAACAGCATGAAAGCTCCCTCCCTTTTCAAATGGGGAAGGGGCCTGCCAGAATTGTGGTTATTGCCCTAGTGGAAGTTTGGATGCGAATGAAATTTCAGAAGTCTGTTTGCATTAGAATAACGAGAGAAAGGACCGTAGGGGAGCTGAGGGCCGAAATACGATACACTTCAAGGTGAATTTATGGAAAGTAAATGGCTTATTGAACTCTGGCTGTGCTAGTGATGAATCGTGGGTTCAAACCTCATTTGAGGTGGGGGCAAGTGATGGGGGGGGTTATCGGTTTGAATACTGGGCAAGGAGAGGGGGATTCTGGAGCCCGGCTTTATCTTCTTGGCTTTGAGGTCTCAGGAAAACGGTTCATGGGTGTGATAAGATAACCAGGGGGTTTCAAAATATGGCAAAAGTCCCCTCCATGGACTGGAAGGAGGGACGAGAAGACCACCTGAGTCCATCGGGCCATGCGCTTCCTCCCTCTGGGGTCATACGGTCACGGGTGATGGGTCAGCCGGGAACCACGGCGGTTCAAAGGAGTACACGTGTAATCCACGCCGACTCTTTCTAAGAGAATCTGAACTACTAACGGTCAAGGCATGTCGGCGGCAGAGAAAGGTCAGCAGAATTCAAGGAGGGCTGGATCTGGGCCTCTTGTGGGCACGAAGGGACTCCAGACTGATGACTCACTTGGCCCCTCCCTCTCCCTCTCTCCCAGGGGCTCAGCCTGGGCAACTCTTGCGTGTTATTTGTAACTGCCATCATTTGGTCCCATGTGCGTGACGGTAGGGAAGGGTGATGGTCATCAGACTGTGAGCCTTGGAAGGTGGGCTCTCCTGTCCTTGATCCCAGCGCGGGGTCTTCCTTCTGTCTGCCTCTCTCAGGGCGCGTCCCTTCCACTGTCTGGTTGAGCCCTCTTCCTCACCCTTTCTGAGGACCCATTTCTGCACCCCTCTTCTGTCCAAAATTCCTCTCCTCCCTTCACGAAAACAGCCTTCAGCTGGGGGCCTTTTTCTCCTGCAAAGCCTTGCCCAGGCTGAGGGAGCTGCGTTGCTCTTCTCAGAACCTTGAAGGGCAGCTGCATCGCATCACGGTCTAAAACTGTCCCCCTACAGCTTCTGCCTTCTCCTGAACGTCCAAAGAGACGGTCCCTCTCTAGGCAGGGGGCTTCATGGGGTCTCCTCGCCTCTCCCCCTCCTCGTGCGCTGCAGCCGCTGCCGGCTGGGCCTGGCACCTAGGGTGTGGCTGACAAAGATGTTCCACCAGCCTCCATACTCAGAAAACCTTTTTTTTTTAGGAAAAAAGAAAAGCACAAATTGCTCACAGGGCGTCAGAAAATCTGAAACCAGATGGAACGGAACCGCCCCGTTTTTCCTGATCCTGGGGCAAAACTTTGGGACCCGGATGTTCCGAGTTTGGACCCCTTGAAATGGCTGTTATGAGTTGACAACGTGGTTTATTTAGTAGCTGAAGGATGCCCGAATTCCGAGCCCAAATTCCTACATTGAATGTAATCTGGGAGTGGGGTGGGTTTAGGTTGGGATCAAGGCCGTTGCCTCTTCTCTGGATGGTGGGCTGATCATGGGCGATACGAAGGTTGGTCTGTCCGAGAGGTCTCCAGACTTGGCAGCTTCAAGACTTGTGGACTTCAACTCCCAGAATTCCCCAGCCAGCCACAAGTCTTAAAGTTGCCAAGCCTGGAGACCTCCGATTTAAACAGTTGACTGGATTCTGCTTTTCTGGAGTTAAATAACTTCACTGTGCAATAAAAAATACCAGTGAATCTCCTGGAAGAGATGTCTGCACCTGCCTCATCCTTGGTTTTCTTCTTCTAAATCTGTAATCAGCTCCAGGAATCGAGCAAGCCTGCCCTGTAATTGGCAGGAGGAGGTCAGATCCCACAAGGAGGGTTGTGTTGGCTTCTGTCCCTTCAGGGCAACCCTGAGATGCACAGTTTGACCTTGGGGGGGGGGCTCTTGACGGGTAAGGATTTCCACGTTGCTCATCAGCATGTACGAAAGAGGGGACGTTCCTGTTTTTGTTATTTTTCAACAACTTGAATTAACTATAAAACATGGCTCATTTTAACGAGTTGTTTTCCGTCACACGAGCAAGCATGTAATGGAATTTCACGCAGGTTTACTCATGAATTGCCATCCCTGAGTTCAGTGGGGCTTCCCCCAAGGAGTCATTATGGGTCAGGGTCAGGGTTAGGCCTCAGAGGATGCTTCCTGTAGGTCAGCCTCATTGGAAAGGTCTCATGTATTGCGTGTTGGGAGGGGGTTTCACGGGGATCTGAGGCAGGGGCTCATAAAATTGTACCTCTGTGGCTGCCCTCGTGACCACAGCCTGCAGACAAAGAATAAGAGAGTAACAGAGTTGAAGGGACCCTGGGGGTCTTCTGATCCAACTCCTTGCTCAAGCAGAAGACCCTGCACCATTTCAGACAAGTGGTTGTCCAGCCTCTTCTTAAAAACCTCAAATAATGGAGCCCCCACAGTTTCCCTTTGGAGGGAAGCCGTTCCACTGATTAATTGTCCTCACTATCAGGAAATTTCTCCTTAGTTCTAGGTTGCTTCTCTCCTTGATTAGTTTCCATCCGTTGCTTCTTGTTGTGCACTCAGGTGCTCTGGAGGATAGGCTGACCCCCTCTTCTCCGTGGCAGCCCCTCAAATATTGGAAGACAGCTATCAAGTCACCCCTAGTTCTTCACTTCCTGAGACCAGACATTCCCAATTCCAGCAACCATTCTTCCTATGATTTATCCTCCAGTCCCCTAATCATCTTTGTTGCTCTTCTCTGCCCTCTTTCCAGAGTCTCAACAGCTTTTTTATATTCTGGTGACCAGAACTGGATGCGATATTCCCAGTGTGGCCTTACCAAAGCACCCCTGGTCTGATTTGAAATAGGGAATTGGGAATGTCTAGGCCAGGGGTAGGCAACCTTGGCTCTTTTATGACTGGTGGACTTCAACTCCCAGAATTCCTGAGCCAGCCATGCTGAGGGGAAAGGGAGAGGTTTCCAAGCTGCGCCATGCTGGCTCAGGAATTCTGGGAGTTGAAGTCCACCAGTCATAAAAGAGCCAAGGTTGCCTACCCCTGCACTAACTCAACCCCTGCAGTGGTTCACTTAACAAAGATGGCAAGCGAGGTGGGGCAAAACTCACTTATTAACCGTCTCGCTTAGCAAAGGAAATTTTGGGCCGTACTGAGTGGAAAAGGTGGAGATCAAAGGGGATTTAATCACCCAACTCAGCGGGCGACGGAGCATCATTAGTCAGAGGAAAGACCCCCCCCTCAGGTTATTGGGGGGGCTTGTGTTAAATAGCTAGATTGGGCCAATGGGTGGCTTTCTCCAATCCAGGGGTAGGCAACCTTGGCTCTTTTATGACTCATGGACTTCAACCAGAATTCCTGAGCCAGTCATGCTGAGGGGAAAGGGAGAGGTTTCCAAGCTGAGCCATGCTGGCTCAGGAATTCTGGGAGTTGAAGTCCAGCAGTCATAAAAGAGCCAAGGTTGCCTACCCCTGGCCTAGGCCTAGGCCCCTTCATGACTGGTGGACTTCAACTCCCAGAATTCCTGAGCCAGCATGGCTCAGCTTGGAAACCTCTCCCTTTCCCCTCAGCATGGCTGGCTCAGGAATTCTGGGAGTTGAAGTCCAGCAGTCATAAAAGAGCCAAGTTTGCCTACCCCTGGCCTAGGCCCAGGCCGCTTTATGACTGGTGGACTTCAACTCCCAGAATTCCTGAGCCAGCCTGGCTCAGCTTGGAAACCTCTCCCTTTCCCCTCAGCATGGCTGGCTCAGGAATTCTGGGAGTTGAAGTCCAGGAGTCATAAAAGAGCCAAAGTTGCCTACCCCTGGCCTAGCCTGAGGAAGAGAAGAGGTGCCATGAGAGAAGTCTTCCAACATCTGGAGGGCTGCCACAAAGAAAGGGGGGGTCGTCCTCTCCTCCAAAGCAGCTGAAAGCAGGACGGGGGGGGGCTTTCCTGCCCCAAGGGCTCTTCCCAAGTAGACCTCCTTGCCCGCTTGCTGGTTGGGCGCTGGTGCCCTCCTGTCTTCAGGGCCCGAAGGTGGCGTCGCCTCCCCATCCAAGAAGGACCCTTCTGGAGCTGAGGAGTCGGGGACCCAAAGGGCAGCAAGCGCTTAAAAGGTGCGCAGAGGTGGCTCTGGGGGGGGGAGTTGGGGGTCGTGGCCCTGGGGCCTCCGAGTGGGAAAGGGGCCGGCCTTCCCCAAGGGAGCTTTCCCACATCTGCGCCCGAGGCAAAGTTTAATTAATGCTGGAACAATTAGCTTGACAAGTAAATCAAACTCGATTTTGAGCAGTGACATGTTCCTGACATGGTGGCCAGATGGAGGAGGAGGAGGAGGAGGAGGAGGAGGAGGAGGCGGCTCTCCGGGCACTGCTGGGGTGCGCTTGTGGGCAGATGCCTTGTTGGGGTGGACCGGAGTGAGGAGGGGGCGGCTGAGGCGGGCGGAGGGTCTGCTGCCAGGCAGAGCCGAGACCAGGGCTGGCCAGGGGAGGGCCGGGGCTGTCTGCACGTGCCCAGAGGGCTGTGTGGGGCTGGGCTGCCTCCAGAGCTGCTCCTCCTTGGGGCATGTGGAGTTCAAAGGCCTGCAGCTAATTTCCCAACCCTGTGACAGGATCCAGGACTCTGCGGTGGGCCCACCCAGGCCCCAGAGCAGCCCCCCCCGGGCCCCTCCCTGCAAAGCGCTCCCGGTTCCAAGCTGCGGCAGGCAGCGTGTTTAGAACAGCAGAATAATAGAACAACAGAGCTGGAAGGGACCTAGAGGTCTTCTAGCCCAACCCCCCCCCCCGCTCAAGCAGGAGACCCTATGGCAGGGGTAGGCAACCTTGGTTCTTTTATGACTCGTGGACTTCAACTCCCAGAATTCCTGAGCCAGCACAGCTGGCTCAGGAATTCTGGGAGTTGAAGTCCACGAGTCATAAAAGAGCCAAGGTTGCCTACCCCTGCCCTATGCTATCCCAGTCAAATGGCTGTCCCGTCTCTTCTTTTTTTTTTAATTGAAAAGTTTTATAAAAATTACAATATAAACCCCTAAACCCACCCACCCTAATCCCCCCCCTCTCCCTCCCCCACTTCCCAGAGCTAAATACAGGGTTACAAATATAATAATCATAATCTAACTAACATTAACCAACTATATAAATAACCAAGTCCATAATGCGCTTTAACTCCCCTTTAACATAAATATAATAATAATAATAATAATTAAAACATAAACAAATTAGTATCCTAATTATTAAACAATAGAATATCCATATTGTTAAATATGGATATTCTATTCTATTGTCCCGTCTCTTCTTGAAAGCCCCCAGTGATGGAGCACCCACAACATCTGGAGGCAGGTCGTTCCACTGGTTAATTGCTCTCAATGGTTGGGAAACGTCTCCTCGGTTCCAGGCTGCTTCTCTCCTTGATGGGTTTCCACCCGTTGCTGCTTCTTCTCCTGCCTTCTGGCGCTTTGGAGGGTAGCTTGGCCCCCTCTTGCTCTAGCTCTGGGGTGGAGAAGGATGGGCTCAGCCTCCCCCTTTCTGGGCCGACCTTGCTGGGGGACCTGAGTCTGGGCAAGAAGCGGCAGCAGCCGTGAGGGACGTCTCTCCTCTCCTTGGGGGACGCTGGGACTTCCAGCCTTCTCCTGACGCAGAAGAGGACGGGGCGGAAGGGGTGGGTGGGCGGACGCCACGGGCTTCAGATGCGGCCTCCTCAGGAGCTGACTGGTTGGTCGGATTAATGATCAGAGATGGAGATTCCAGACTTTGGGTGACGGAGGTGATACCCAAAGAGCCCGGTGTCTTCTCCTTGGCCAGAAGAAAGAAAACTTCTCGGGGAGGGGGGGGCTTTACCCTTGTGCTATACGTTTAATCGGAGTATATTAGATTCCCTACATAACAAGGAATCCTTTGAAGAACTGGGGATTGGACTCCACCCAAAGTTCCCCATTGGGGTTGATCCCTTTTGAAGGCCCGCAGGAGCCGGCGGGCCCCAGCGCCTTTCGCGGGAACCCCACGCAGGCTCCCAGGCGGGCAGAGGCCGTGCCCCAGAGCAGCCCCCTCTGGGTGGACTGCCAGCTTTCAAGAATATTTGGTGACATCTTTGGAAACCGATGGCCTGGTCCATGCCAAGGATGAAGGTGTTCAGTTTGGCAGAGAGATGCTGAACGTAAAAGAGGGGCAGGAGGGTACCCCCCCGGAGAGCCCCCCGTGGCCGTCGGCCTGGCCTCCCGAGCCAACCTATGTTTGCAGCCTCGCCCTTTGCTCCCGCAGGAAGCTGGTCTGGTCTGGTTTAAATAAAGAATGGAAAGTACAGAACGTTCTGTTGAGGTTGCAAAACACGGGCAGCAGCGGCGGTGGGCCCGTTCCCTGTGCTCTTCTCCTCCGGGCTCAGTGTGGGATGCGCTCGAGGCTTTGAAGGGGAGGCATTGCGCGGGACGGCCCCGTTTAGCGCTCGCTAATATTTCTCTGCTGCTTAGGAATAATTCTGAAACTTTCAAGCCTTTCCCCTACCCCTTTCCACCAACTCAGCTCTTACCGTGGTTTTCTTTCTGCACCGTAAAGACAGACAGAAGAAAAATCAGGTGTTCTGCCACATCCATTAGGCTTAATACATTCCACATTCAGGCAAGACCTAAGTGATCAAAGGCCTCGCTGTAGACCATAAAACAAATGTAAACCTTTTTCTTTCATCATCATCCTGCTTCTCCACCATCCATCTTATTTGTGCCAGCTAGTTTCTGAAACCTGGCAGTTCCTTTGGCACCCCTTATTCCACGCGTGGCCCTGCTCTGGTCGGTGAGACCTTCAGCAGAGCTTGGTTTGCCCCAGAAATTAGGGCCAGGTGATATTTTGGTGGCCCTCCTCTTTTGGGTGTCTGTACGCAGAGTGGGACAACTCGCCCCAGCCAGCCCACCACTGGCTGTGGGACAATTCACTAATTCAGTTCAATCACTTTAAATAATTAAACCGTTATATTAATTTTTGTCTTTAGCATCTTTTTATTTATTTATTTAATTTTTATCCCGCCCTTCTCCTTACGGACTCAGGGCGGCTGACAGCCTTGTAAAACAGATACAACGATAAAAATACCCAATTTAAAACCTAATTAAAATGAAATATTTGCTGTGGCCTATGTCAATTAAAATTACTCTTAAAACCCCACTAAAAATTCCCCTAGGCCAATCCCGCTTGTTGGANGCCGATGGGAGGTAATCTGTGGCAGAAGGCGGTCTCGGAGATATCCAGGTCCGATGCCATGGAGCGCTTTGAAGATGATGACCAACACCTTGAAGCGCACCCGGAAGGCCACCGGCAACCAGTGCAGCTCGCGCAGCAGCGGTGTTACATGGGAGCGACGAGTCCCTCCCAACACCGCCCGCGCGGCCGCATTCTGGACTAACTGGAGCCTCCGAGTGCTCCTCAAGGGGAGCCCCATGTAGAGAGCATTACAGTAGTCCAGGCGGGAGGTGACGAGGGCATGGGTGACTGTGCGCAAGGTGTCCCGGTCCAGAAAAGGCCGCAACTGGTGTATCAGGCGTACCTGATAAAACGCCCCCCTGGTCACGGCCGACAACTGGTCTTTCAGTGTCAGCCGTGAATCCAGGAGGATTCATAGCACTTTGGCTATTAATCTACCTCCCAAAAATTGTGTTTTTCCAATCCAAAGCTTTCTTTGATTCCAGGCACCTCCAACTGTTAGTTCTGTAAATATTTTATTTCTCCGCCCGTTTAAATTTCTTGCAGTTTGCCATAGAATTCCTCACGTACGGTTTTCTACTGTAGGATCACTTGAATAACAAGGATACTCACTTAATATCAAGTAATTGTAATAGATATAATCCTTCAACTTGACAGTCGTATTTTTAGTGGTGTCCTTTTTGGACACCCCTGTCAATGGGCAGAATTGCTTGCAGCCTTGGTCCAGCCACACCACCATGTCCGGATCTGCTTCCATTGTTGTAAGGAGGAGATACGCTTGAATTTATTTCAACATCAGCTCTTTGAGGTTATGGGAAAAGGAACCAGAAGGAAACTTAAGGAGCAAATGGCTAAAGAGAAAGAAAGAAAGAAAACTAGAATAACTGAAATATCCCAGAAGGAACTCAACCAGCAGCATTTTGATTGCTCAACTTATTCTCCAAAGCCCCTGAAGGCAGGACAAGAAGCAGCTGATGGAAACCAATCAAGGAGAAACTGAGGAGAAACTTCCTGACAGTGAGAACAATTAACCAGTGGAACAACTTGCTTCTAGAAGTTGTGGGTGCTCCAACACTGGAGGTCTTCAAGAAGAGATTGGACAGGCATTTGTCTGGAATGGTATAGGATTTCCTGCTTGAGCAGGGGGTCAGGGGGTTGGACTAGAAGACTTCCAGGGTCCCTGTTATTCTGTTCTGTTCAGATGGGAAGAAGCTGAAGAAGTGTCCCTGGCCTGTTCTCTTCTGTGATCTTTCAAGGCATTTATGTTTCTCAAAAAGCACAACTGGAACCACAGTCGCATTCAGACAATCTGGCAGTGGAATCGCCCACCTGGTAACGCCTTCCTGAGGATTAAGGACACAATGAGCCGCTGCTGCCCACATTTCGGTCTCCCTTTCATGTGGTGGAATCAGGGATTCTCCTCCGCTCCATTTCCCTCATCCCTGCTTAATGGAGACGGTTGTATACTTTTAAGCAGCGTCCCAATCACTACTTTGGGCTAAGCTTGGTAATGGAAACTATTACTGGGTCGTTTGTGGGGTTGGCGTTGTGGGGAAAAAAGGGGCTACCGGAGAATTGGAGGGGCTTAAGCAAGACTTTGAAGGGTAGCCAGCATTCAGAGGAGTTTCTTTTGAAGACATGGAAAATTACAGTTCCGGCCTAAACCACGGCGAAATTCATTGGAAATGATTACTTATCAGGAATGCTGACCGACAGGGAGCCGCAGGGCGTTCGGGCGATGCTCCGGCCGTTCGGTCCCCCGGCGGGTTTGGCCGACGACATTTCTGCCTCCTTGGAATGGGGGGAGGGCGGGGGGGGGCTGTCCGCACAGCTGCTGCTCCCTTTGGGGAACAGGATCTCGTTCCAGATGTTGCCCCGAGTGAGTTTGGTTCGGAGGGGTGGAGACCTGGTCCCGGCCGAGCCGGAGGAGCAACGGCTGCTGTTCATTTGCGAGGCCCCGCGAAGGAAGGAAGCGCCCTTTGTAAACAGACAATTATGTAACGGGGCTGATTGGGGCTTTGAACTCACAATTGTTGTCATATTTCTGCAAGCTGTTTGGCTGCCCAATTATAGGTGCAGAAGGGCCTAAGTGCCCCTGCTGGGGTGGGGTCTTCTCCTCCGGATGAACCGCTCTGGGAAGCGGTTTCTGGGGGGACGTTCTCCCTGCTCGTCCCAGAGGTGCTTTTTTCAAGAGGCACCTGGCCTTCCTTTGTTTTTCCTTGAAGGCGTTTCGCTTCCCGTCCAGGAAGCTTCTTCGCTTCTGACTGAGGGCTGAAAGCGTCTGAAGAACGGAGGAAGCTTCTTGGATGAGAAGCGAAACGTTTTCGAGGAAAAACAAAGAGGGTCCAGTTGCCTCTTGAAAACGCACCTCTGGGACCACCGTGACCCGGAGGACGGAGGGTCTCCCGAGGCTTTCCCCTCGCTTGCTCTGGGGAACAGGCCCACCCGTCCTCCTGTCGCTTCCTTGCTTGCTCCCCTGGCCCGCCTACCTGGGGTGGGCGGCCTTCCTCTCCGGCCCACCCCGGACCCGGCGGGCTGCTTGATTGCGGCTCCCTTAGACTCCTTGAATGGCCGGTGTGTCTGCTGGGGCTGCAGGACCAATTTGGCAAAGGGCGGGAGAAAACTCCCCCGAGGAAAGGCCGGGCAACGGGGCCGGGCAACGGGGCTCCCGGCAGGATCTCTCCAGAGGCCGGGATTATTCCCGTTGCCACCTTGGCATTTTTATTAACAGCCTGATAACGGGATGGATAGGCTGCTTATCGGACCTGCAGATGGCGCAGAAGGTCTGGGAGGCCCAGAGCAGGAGCGGGACGGCAGCCGGACCTGGGCAGTTCGGAAGGCTGGATGGAGAGAGGGAAGACGGGGAGGGAGGAACACGAAGAACCGCGTGTCCTCAACTTATAACCACAATGGAGCCCCACATTCCTGCCTCTAAGCGAGACGTTTGTTGAGTTTTGCCCCCCATTTTATGACTTTTCTTGCTACAGTTGTTAAGTTAGTAACAGGCTCGTTAAGCGAATCTGGCTTCCCCCGTTGACTTAGTAGTAGTAGTAGTAGTAGCAGCAGCAGCAGCAGCAGCAGCAGCAGCAGCAACAACAACAACAACAACAATAATAATAATAAAGTTGGAAGGGACCTTGGAGGTCATCTAGTCCAACCCACTGCTCAGGCAGGAGACTTGGCTTGTCAGACGGTCGCAAAAGGGGATCGCGTCACACACACACACACACACCGGGGACGCGGCAACTTCCGGCTTTTCTCCATGTGTGCACAGCTGAGCCTCGACTTACAACACTTCATTTAGTGACCGTTTGACGTTACAGTGACACTGAACAAAGTGACTTAGGACTGTTTTTCATGCTTACGACCGTTGCAGCCTCCCCGTGGTCACGTGATCAGAATTCGGATGCTTGGCGACTGGTTCACATTTACGACGGCTTGCAGTCTCCCAGAGGGTCACGTGATCCCCTTTTGCGACCTTCTGACAAGCAGAGTCAACGGGGGAAGTCTGATTCACTTTACGACCGGGTGACTGACTTAGCACCCACAGGGACTCACTTAGCAACCAGGGCAAGAAAACTTGCAAAACCTTTAACAAACGTCTCAGCAGTGGAAATTTTGGGCTCAGTCACGGCCATAAGCCGAGGATGACCCGTGTTTGCCATCCCTCCCTCGCCCTCGACTCTGCTGTGAGCGAGCGGAGAGCAGGGTTCAAAGGCCCGGAGACTCAGCCTGCCGTGGGGCTTTTGAGCCCTGCTCTCCGCTCGCTGCGTGCACCGGTCCGGGTTGGGACCCACCGGCTCCAAATGTCGGGATGAGCGTCTTCACCCCATCTGCAAATGGTTAATTACGAGTTTGCACAAGACATTGTCGGGGGACATCTGGATTCGGTTTCACCATAAACAGAAGTAAATCTTGAGGAGATATTTCTCTACATCCAATTTCACTTGTTGTGGATACTTGGCATACTTCGCAACCCACATCTTGGGCCGCTTGCGGAAGGTTCCGGCCCGACAGCCCTGCGACCATTTTTTAAAACGGTGCCCCGAAGGTTGGATAGGAGGGACTTTTTTTTTCCCTTGTGCAAAACATAAAAGCCCTCTCTTCTTTTAAAAAATTGTAACCATATTTTCATTAAAATCAGTCGGAGCCCCAATAAACAATTGACAATGAAAATTGTTCCAAGCGCTTGCCGCAGTCTCTCCTTTCTGTATTTCTCCTCATTGTTTGAAGGGGGGGGGGAAATGTCAAAATACGCTTCTTGGTTTAAATAAAGAAAAGTTCTATTAAATCAGAAGAATGCATGTGCACACACAGCCGCACACGCACACGGAGCCCTTTATTGCAATATAATTAAAACCTACTGTGTGCGTGAGCGCAAGCCTCTCTTTGCAGGGTGCCGGAATTCTTCAGCCGTGCCGTTAATCAGCGCCCCTCGGCTCCTGGTTTGCCCCGGTCCCTTTGGGGAAGGCAGCTGAAGGGGAGAGGCCTTCCTCCGGGGAGCCCTTCCGTTTACACGGAAGGACCCATATTTGCCTGCTGGTGTGGGAACGTGTGTCTGCCCTGACGGCTTCCATGCCATGTGTCAAGAGTCAGATGCTCTGGAAGAGGCCCTTGGCTTTCAAAGGAGCCCTTCCATTATGTGGAAGGAATGGGAGGGGGCGGGGGGGGTGTCTCAATGCTCCTGGCCGGAAGCTTTGCTCACCATCTCTCCGTGGAGCCTCTCCCTCATCCAGGTCATGGGGCTGGTCCCAACGGTGCTGTTTTCCAAAAGGGAGCTGGATTTCCCCTTTGGAAATGTTTTGCTTCTCATTCAAGGAGCTTCCTCGGTCCGGCCTCCATCTCTTTTTGGCCTGGAAGGTCCATGAAGAAGCCTTGGACGTGCTGCTGACCTGCAGTCCGGTCAGCTTCCTAAAATACTTCCTTGCGTAGAGGCTGTGAGCTTCTCTTACCCAAAGGCCTTCACCTGAGGTCCGTCTCAAAGTCCTGCAGAGACAGGAAGGCAGGCGATGCCTTGAGGAACGAAGGCCAAGGCTCCCGGATGCTCCGACCGCACCCTGTAGCCATCTGGGCTGGTGGGCCAGGGCGAAGCGAGCGCATNATCCCCCCCTCTCCCTCCCCCACTTCCCAGAGCTAAATACAGGGTTACAAATATAATAATCATAATCTAACTAACATTAACCAACTATATAAATAACCAAGTCCATAATGCGCTTTAACTCCCCTTTAACATAAATATAATAATAATAATAATTAAAACATAAACAAATTAGTATCCTAATTATTAAACAATAGAATATCCATATTGTTAAACAAATATGCATATTCTATTCTATTGTCCCGTCTCTTCTTGAAAGCCCCCAGTGATGGAGCACCCACAACATCTGGAGGCAGGTCGTTCCACTGGTTAATTGCTCTCAATGGTTGGGAAACGTCTCCTCGGTTCCAGGCTGCTTCTCTCCTTGATGGGTTTCCACCCGTTGCTGCTTCTTCTCCTGCCTTCTGGCGCTTTGGAGGGTAGCTTGGCCCCCTCTTGCTCTAGCTCTGGGGTGGAGAAGGATGGGCTCAGCCTCCCCTTTCTGGGCCGACCTCGCTGGGGGATTTGAGTCTGGGGAAGCAGCGGCAGCAGCCGTGAGGGACATCTCTCCCTCTCATTGGGTGATGCTGGGACTTCCAGCCTTCTCCTGACGCAGAAGAGGACGGGGCGGAAGGGGTGGGTGGGCGGACGCCACGGGCTTCAGATGCGGCATCCTCAGGAGCTGACTGGTTGGTCGGATTAATGATCAGAGATGGAGATTCCAGACTTTGGGTGACGGAGGTGATACCCAGAGAGCCCGGTGTCTTCTCCTTGGCCAGAAGAAAGAAAACTTCTCGGGAGGGGGGGGGCTTTACCCTTGTGCTATACGTTTAATCGGAGTATATTAGATTCCCTACATAACAAGGAATCCTTTGAAGAACTGGGGATCGGACTCCACCCAAAGTTCCCCATTGGGGTTGATCCCTTTTGAAGGCCTGCAGGAGCCGGCGGGCCCCAGCGCCTTTCGCGGGAACCCCACGCAGGCTCCCAGGCGGGCAGAGGCCGTGCCCCAGAGCAGCCCCCTCTGGGTGGACTGCCAGCTTTCAGGAATATTTGGTGACATCTTTGGAAACCGATGGCCTGGTCCATGCCAAGGATGAAGGTGTTCAGTTTGGCAGAGAGATGCTGAACGTAAAAGAGGGGCAGGAGGGTACCCCCCCCGGAGAGCCCCCCGTGGCCATCGGCCTGGCCTCCCGAGCCAACCTATGTTTGCAGCCTCGCCCTTTGCTCCTGCAGGAAGCTGGTCTGGTCTGGTTTAAATAAAGAATGGAAAGTACAGAACGTTCTGTTGAGGTTGCAAAACACGGGCAGCAGCGGCGGTGGGCCCGTTCCCTGTGCTCTTCTCCTCCGGGCTCAGTGTGGGACGCGCTTGAGGCTTTGAAGGGAGGCATTGCGCGGGACGGCCCCGTTTAGCACTCGCTAATATTTCTCTGCTGCTTAGGAATAATTCTGAAACTTTCAAGCCTTTCCCCTACCCCTTTCCACCAACTCAGCTCTTACCGTGGTTTTCTTTCTGCGCCCTAAAGACAGACAGAAGAAGAATCAGGTGTTCTGCCACATCCATTAGGCTTAATACATTCCACATTCAGACAAGACCTAAGTGATCAAAGGCCTCGCTGTAGACCATAAAACAAATGTAAACCTTTTTCTTTCATCATCATCCTGCTTCTCCACCATCCATCTTATTTGTGCCAGCTAGTTTCTGAAACCTGGCAGTTCCTTTGGCACCCCTTATTCCACGCGTGGCCCCGCTCTGGTCGGTGAGACCTTCAGCAGAGCTTGGTTTGCACCAGAAATTAGGGCCAGGTGATATTTTGGTGGCCCTCCTCTTTTGGGTGTCTGTACACGGAGTGGGACAACTCGCCCCAGCCAGCCCACCACTGGCTGTGGGACAATTCACTAATTCAGTTCAATCACTTTAAATAATTAAAACGTTATATTAATTTTTGTCTTTAGCATCTTTAGCACTTTGGCTATTAATCTACCTCCCAAAAATTGTGTTTTTCCAATCCAAAGCTTTCTTTGATTCCAGGTACCTCCAATTAGTGCATTCCAAACAACTGTTAGTTCTGTAAATATTTTATTTCTCTGTCCGTTTACATTTCTTGCAGTTTGCCATAGAATTCCTCACGTACGGTTTTCTACTGTAGGATCACTTGTGTCAAGTCTGCTAACATTGGATGTTAGGGGGTGGGAAGTTCAGTTTTTGGCTTTATTGTTTGTGCCGAAGCTATGTAGCGTAATAAAGGATTCTTTAAGGTAAATAAGCCTCAAAGTTCTTTGAAAAGCTATTTCTTTCGGAACCATGTCATCTTGAATAACAAGGATACTCACTTAATATCAAGTAATTCTAATAGATATAATCCTTCAACTTGACAATCGTATTTTTAGTGGTGTCCTTTTTTGGACACCCCTGTCAATTGGCAGAATTACTTGCAACCTTGGTCCAGCCACACCATCATGTCCGGATCTGCTTCCATTGTTGTAAGGAGAAGATACGCTTGAATTTATTTCAACATCAGCTCTTTGAGGTTATGGGAAAAGGAACCAGAAGGAAACTTAAGGAGCAAATGGCTAAAGAGAAAGAAAGAAAGAAAGAAAGAAAGAAAAGAAAGAAAGAAAGAAAGAAAGAAAACTAGAATAACTGAAATATCCCAGAAGGAACTCAACCAGCAGCATTTTGATTGCTCAACTTATTCTCCAAAGCCCCTGAAGGCAGGACAAGAAGCAGCCGATGGAAACCAATCAAGGAGAAACTGAGGAGAAACTTCCTGACAGTGAGAACAATTAACCAGTGGAACAACTTGCTTCTAGAAGTTGTGGGTCCTCCAACACTGGAGGTCTTCAAGAAGAGATTGGACAGGCATTTGTCTGGAATGGTATAGGATTTCCTGCTTGAGCAGGGGGTCGGGGTTGGACTAGAAGACCTCCAAGGTCCCTGTTACTCTGTTCTGTTCAGATGGGAAGAAGCTGAAGAAGCTGTCCCTGGCCTGTTCTCTTCTGTGATCTTTCAAGGCATTTATGTCTCTCAAAAAGCACAACTGCAACCACAGTCGCATTCAGACAATCTGGCAGTGGAATCGCCCACCTGGTAACGCCTTCCTGAGGATTAAGGACACAATGAGCCGCTGCTGCCCACATTTTGGTCTCCGTTTCATGTGGTGGAATCAGGGATTCTCCTCCGCTCCATTTCCCTCATCCCTGCTTAATGGAGACGGTTGTATACTTTTAAGCAGCGTCCCAATCACTACTTCGGGCTAAGCTTGGTAATGGAAACTATTACTGGGTCGTTTGTGGGGTTGGCGTTGTGGGGAAAAAGGGGCTACCGGAGAATTGGAGGGGCTTAAGCAAGACTTTGAAGGGTAGCCAGCATTCAGAGGAGTTTCTTTTGAAGACATGGAAAATTACAGTTCCGGCCTAAACCACGGCGAAATTCATTGGAAATGATTACTTATCAGGAATGTTGACCGACAGGGAGCCGCAGGGCGTTCGGGCGATGCTCCGGCCGTTCGGTCCCCCCGGCGGGTTTGGCCGACGACATTTCTGCCTCCTTGGAATGGGGGGAGGGCGGGGGGGGGCTGTCCGCACAGCTGCTGCTCCCTTTGGGGAACAGGATCTCGTTCCAGATGTTGCCCCGAGTGAGTTTGG
Organism: Protobothrops mucrosquamatus; assembly: GCF_001527695.2. Taxonomy (NCBI): domain Eukaryota; kingdom Metazoa; phylum Chordata; class Lepidosauria; order Squamata; family Viperidae; genus Protobothrops; species Protobothrops mucrosquamatus. The sequence goes on from NW_015389303.1 coordinate 43,864, forward strand.
CTCGGAGGGGTGGAGACCTGGTCCCGGCCGAGCCGGAGGAGCAACGGCTGCTGTTCATTTGCGAGGCCCCGCGAAGGAAGGAAGCGCCCTTTGTAAACAGACAATTATGTAACGGGGCTGATTGGGGCTTTGAACTCACAATTGTTGTCATATTTCTGCAAGCTGTTTGGCTGCCCAATTATAGGTGCAGAAGGGCCTAAGTGCCCCTGCTGGGGTGGGGTCTTCTCCTCCAGATGAACCGCTCTGGGAAGCAGTTTCCGGAGGGACGTTCTCCCTGCTCGTCCCAGAGGTGCTTTTTTCAAGAGGCAACTGGGCTTCCTTTGTTTTTCCTTGAAGGCGTTTCGCTTCCCCTCCAGGAAGCTTCTTCGCTTCTGACTGAGGGCTGAAAGCGTCTGAAGAACGGAGGAAGCTTCTTGGATGAGAAGCGAAACGTCTTCGAGGAAAAACAAAGACGGTCCAGTTGCCTCTTGAAAACGCACCTCTGGGACCACCCTGACCCGGAGGACGGAGGGTCTCCCGAGGCTTTCCCCTCGCTTGCTCTGGGGAACAGGCCCACCCGTCCTCCTGCTGCTTCCTTGCTTGCTCCCCTGGCCCGCCTACCTGGGGTGGGTGGCCTTCCTCTCCGGCCCACCCCGGACCCCGGCGGGCTGCTTGATTGCGGCTCCCTTAGACTCCTTGAATGGCCGGTGTGTCTGCTGGGGCTGCAGGACCAATTTGGCAAAGGTCGGGAGAAAACTCCCCCGAGGAAAGGCAGGCCGGGCAACGGGGCTCCCGGCAGGATCTCTCCAGAGGCCGGGATTATTCCCGTTGCCACCTTGGCATTTTTATGAACAGCCTGATAACGGGATGGATAGGCTGCTTATCAGACCTGCAGATGGCGCAGAAGGTCTGGGAGGCCCAGAGCAGGAGCGGGATGGCAGCCGGACCTGGGCAGTTCGGAAGGCTGGATGGAGAGAGGGAAGACGGGGAGGGAGGAACACGAAGAACCGCGTGTCCTCAACTTATAACCACAATGGAGCCCCACATTCCTGCCTCTAAGCGAGACGTTTATTGAGTTTTGCCCCCCATTTTACGACTTTTCTTGCTACAGTTGTTAAGTTAGTAACCGGCTCGTTAAGCAAATCTGGCTTCCCCCGTTGACTTAGTAGTAGTAGTAGTAGTAGTAGTAGTAGTAGTAGTAGCAGCAGCAGCAGCAGCAACAACAACAACAACAACAACAACAATAATAATAATAATAATAAAGTTGGAAGGGACCTTGGAGGTCATCTAGTCCAACCCACTGCTCAGGCAGGAGACTTGGCTTGTCAGACGGTCGCAAAAGGGGATTGCGTGACACACACACACACACACACCGGGGACGCGGCAACTTCCGGCTTTCCTCCATGTGTGCACAGCTGATCCTCGGCTTACAACACTTCATTTAGTGACCGTTTGACGTTACAGTGACACTGAACAAAGTGACTTAGGACTGTTTTTCATGCTTACGACCGTTGCAGCCTCCCCGTGGTCACATGATCAGAATTCGGACGCTTGGCGACTGGTTCACATTTACGATGGCTTGCAGTCTCCCAGAGGGTCACGTGATCCCCTTTTGCGACCTTCTGACAAGCAGAGTCAACGGGGGAAATCTGATTCACTTTACGACCGGGTGACTGACTTAGCACCCGCAGGGACTCACTTAGCAACTGGGGCAAGAAAAGTTGCAAAACCTTTAACAAACGTCTCACTTAGCAATGGAAATTTTGGGCTCAGTCACAGTCATAAGCCGAGGATGACCCGTGTTTGCCATCCCTCCCTTGCCCTCAATTCCGCTATGAGCGAGCGGAGAGCAGGGTTCAAAGGCCCAGAGGCTCAGCCTGCCGTGGGGCTTTTGAGCCCTGCTCTCCGCTCGCTGCGTGAACCGACCCGGGTTGGGACCCACCGCCTCCAAATGTCGGGATGAGCGTCTTCGCCCCATCTGCAAATGGTTAATTACGAGTTTGCACAAGACATTGTCGGGGGACATCTGGATTCGGTTTCACCATAAACAGAAGTAAATCTTGAGGAGATATTTCTCTACATCCAATTTCACTTGTTGTGGATACTTGGCATACTTCGCAACCCACATCTTGGGCCGCTTGCGGAAGGTTCCGGCCCGACAGCCCTGCGACCATTTTTTAAAACGGTGCCCCGAAGGTTGGATAGGAGGGACTTTTTTTTTTCCCTTGTGCAAAACATAAAAGCCCTCTCTCCTTTTAAAAAATTGTAACCATATTTTCATTAAAATCAGTCGGAGCCCCAATAAACAATTGACAATGAAAATTGTTCCAAGCGCTTGCCGCAGTCTCTCCTTTCTGTATTTCTCCTCATTGTTTGAAGGGGGGGGGAAATGTCAAAATACGCTTCTTGGTTTAAATAAAGAAAAGTTCTATTAAATCAGAAGAATGCATGTGCACACACAGCCGCACACGCACACGGAGCCCTTTATTGCAATATAATTAAAACCTACTGTGTGCGTGAGCGCAAGCCTCTCTTTGCAGGGTGCCGGAATTCTTCAGCCGTGCCGTTAATCAGCGCCCCTCGGCTCCTGGTTTGCCCCGGTCCCTTTGGGGAAGGCAGCTGAAGGGGAGAGGCCTTCCTCCTGGGAGCCCTTCCGTTTACACGCAGGCTGGTGCCCATATTTGCCTGCTGGTGTGGAACATGTTTGGGTATGTAGGGTGCAGGATCTGCCCTCACGGCTTCCATGCCATGTGTCGAGAGTCAGATGCTCTGGAAGAGGCCCTTGGCTTTCAAAGGATCCCTTCCATTATGTGGAAGGAATGGGAGGGGGCGGGGGGGGTGTCTCAATGCTCCTGGCCGGAAGCTTTGCTCACCATCTGTCCGTGGAGCCTCTCCCTCATCCAGGTCATGGTGCTGGTCCCAACGGTGCTGTTTTCCAAAAGGGAGCTGGATTTTCCCTTTGGAAACGTTTTGCTTCTCATTCAAGGAGCTTCCTCGGTTCGGCCTCCATCTCTTTTTGGCCTGGAAGGTCCATGAAGAAGCCTTGGACGTGCTGCTGACCTGCAGTCGCCAGTCGAAGGATTTTATGAAGGAACGCATCTCCGACACTCGAAGAGAATGGGTTTCCGGAAGTGGACTCCAGGCAGAGTTTCAGGACGTCTCTGTCCTTCCGTCCGCTACGGAACTCCTTGCTTCCGGTTCCGAGGGCCTACGAGGCTGGCGTGGGACATCGGTAGACCCGACCACCCGGTCCCGCTTCGCTCGCGTAGGAGGTGGCCAGCGGCCTGCAGAAGGGCTCCGAAGGCCTGCTCTCTTCCCTGGGGCCGTGTTCCCCGGCAGCTGCTCCCCCTTCCCAAAAGGGCTCAGGAGCAAAACAATTCCTTGGCAGGGTCTTCTGAGCCGTCTGGGCGGCTCCTCCTGGCCGTGTGGCAGCAGCTGCATTTCTTGGAGCAGCTTTTATGTGGCCGAGGTGTGCGTTGCCAGCGCCTGCCCACACGCCTGGCTTGGGAAAGGCTACCCCATCTGCCCTGAAATCGGGCGAGGAGAAGCCGCTTCCGTCTCACGAGGGCCTCCGTCTGAAACGCAGCCGGGTGGCCAAGTCAACTGGACCGGTCCACTTGCTGCCCTTTAACACGTGCGAGAAGAACGAAAAGCGGAAAGAAGACCCTAACCCTCTTTCCCAAGACCGGGGGCTCGGAGGGATGCTTGGAAGAACCGGGAAGTTGTGGAAGAGCCCCAATGTTCTATTGTGAGTCTCACTGCACCGTGGCGAAAGAGGCTCCTCTTCTTCCTCGGGGTCTTTCAGATGGACGGACAGACGGAGGGTGATTCGTTTATGGTCAAGTCATCTAATCGAGTAATTAGTAGCGCAATGTTTCAAATGGTCAAAATTACGGAGAGTGCAAAATTCTAGCGAGCAGAGAGTGGTCAGCTCCAGTGAATTTGGAGTCCAGCGTGCTCTGGCTCCAGCTGTGCCCCAGGAGAGGGGGGGGCTGCAGAGGAACTGAAAATCCCAGAATCTTGTGCTATTGATGCCCCCTCCTCCACAATTGAAGCAGCGCTCTGCAGTCGGCACCCAGTGCCCACAGGGATGGCGTGAGGCTTTGATCTGGGATTGCGCCTGCATCGGGACTCCTTCGGCATCTCCGTGCCTGCAGAGGCCCTCAGGCTGGAATTTAGCTTTATCCTGGCCCCCAAGACCCGGAGCCCCGTCCTGGTCCTGGGCTGCGGCTCCTTTGGAACTGGGCCTTGTGAGCAGCAGGCGACCCTGCGCACAGCTCCATTTGCACGAGCGGCGGGCACTCGTGTACGGGTGCATGAAGCAACACACATGTGTGCAAATGCCCGCTGTGCACGCAAATGGAGCTGTGTCCAGGCGCTCGCCCGCTGCTTGCACAAAACCATTTCCTCCCCCCCTGGCCAGTCCACAAAGCCGGAAAGGCTGGGGACCACTGGCCTAAAAGACACCGTCCTCCTTCTTGAGTGGTCTTGGTAGGGAAGGTTCCTCTGCTTCTGCCTCCCTTCTGGCTGCCATGAAGGTCAGCTGTGTGAAACGGAGAGAATGTTGAAGAAGATAAACAATAGTTAAGGGTAGCACCTGCCAGTCGGGTCTGCGTCGCTGTTTTTGGGGGATCCTCCCGCCTGTCCCACTCAAGGGCTCTTTGTCTGGCGTCCATTTTCGCCTTGAGAAGAGGGGGCCTGGTTTCCAGCACCTGGCCCAGGCGCTCCAGGGCAGGTTCCCACGAGAGCAGCCTCTGAAGCGGAGCCAGGCCCCGGCGCAAGAAGTGCGACTGGCACGCACCGAGCAGCAGGAGACGTGACTCTGCGCGGCTTTTGACGGAGCTGCTCCTGAGGTCCTTTTTGCTGATCCAGGTGCAGAAGGCTCTGGGAACGGGGGGAGACGCTGCCGGGACGGAGCTGCTGGGTTAATTGACTCAGGTCAGAATTTATACAGCCGCTGCCTGTCTCCTCAAGGAGCTCTTGTTCTCGGGATGGCCGGAAGCCCCGGGGGCGCACAGGGCAGGCGCAGGACTGCCAGGCCTCCCAGCAAAGCTTTCAAGGCTCGCCCAGGTAAATGAGGAGCGTGGCCGAACTCTGCCTGGCCTTTTGCTTCCCACTTTCTCTGCAGAGCCCAGTCGGGGACTCAAGTTTGAAATCTGAGACGTTTGAGAGCCTATTTCAGTGTTTCTCAACCTGGCCCATTTTAAGGCATGTGGACTTCAACTCCCAGAATTCCACAGCCAGAATACAGGTTGTCCATTTAGTGACCATTTGAACTTACAACGGCACTGAAAAAAGAGATTTACGGCCATTTTTCACACTTACGACCGTCGCAGCATCCCCGTGGTCACGGGATCCACATTCAGACGCTGGGCAACCGACTCGTATTGATGATGGTCGCGCTGTCCGGGGGGGGGGGTGTTTCTCGCAATCCTCCTTTTGTGACCTTCTGACAAGCAAAGTGAAGGGGGAAGCCACTTAATGACTAATTTAACAACTGCAATGATTCCCTTCAAAGCTGTGGGAAGGAAGTTGGTAAAATGGGGCAAAATTCACCTAACAAATGTCTCACTTCGCAACAGAGAGCTTGGGCTCAGTCGTGATCGTACGCCCAGGACGGCCGCCGTGCTTTCCTATTTTCCTTCCGGAAGCTCCAGTGGAGCTAGGGGAGGGGTGCACGAAGCCCCCGAGTCCCTGCTCTGGCTGCGCAGCCCCTGGCTGAGAACGGCTGCACCTGTGGAAAGGCTCCCACGGGGGGGAGGTGGGCGGCTGCACTCCCCCCCGTGCACCTGGGCTTCGTTTTGGGGGTGGGAGGTGGGCCTTGCAGGGCCTGAGCATCCAGAAACGGTGAATGCTCCAACACTGGAGGTTTTGAAGAAGAGACTGGACAGCCATTTGTCTGAAATAGTATAGGGTTTCCTACCTGAGCAGGGGGTTGGATTAGATGACCTCCGAGGTCCCTTCCAACTTTATTGTTGTTATTGTTATTGTTGTTATTATCATCATCATCATCATCATCATCATCATCATCATCATTATCATTATTATTATTATTATTATCTCCCGAGTGGCCTTGGATGGGCGTATCTGAGCCCCACCTGCCCCACAGTCGGGGAGGGTCTCCAGGGCCCTGAGCCCAAGTGGGGCCTCTGGATGGAAGAGCTGATTGGGGGGTCCTGAATTCTCAAGAGCTGTATTTTTGTTGTTATTGTTTGGATAGCCCTATGAGAAAAGTAAGTACTACATGTGATTTCCCCCCCCTTTTTTTTAACACATGTGGCCCTATCCGTGTTTTATCTTCATTCTGACAGTATCTAAAGATAAAGGTGATGTAGCAGAATGGAAAAAAGTCCTTCACCCGATTGGCTTTGCAGTCCTTTATTCAAGGATAGCGTAAGAGATTCCGTCGAAAAGCCGACCCCTTCTCGGCTTTTGTTTCTGAGGGTTGCCCCCTTTGGCCCAAACACCCACCCTCAAGTCGGGTTCCTTGCGTCTGTCTCCCGGTCTCCGACATTGACCGGCAGGGTCTCTTCCCCCAGTCCTCCTTGCAGGGTTTTTCAAATGATCCGATGCTGCTTGAGGAGTTCCTTGCCTTCACAGCCTGTTTCAAATTAGCCCACCGCATCTTGATGTGATTTAGATCCGGGCTTTGACTTGGCCATCCCGGAATTCTCCCTTTCTCATCCTTTTCTGATGTTCTTTCTGGACAGCCAAGGTCTCCTCCCATCCTGGAGCTTTTCTCTGATAATGGCGACGGAGGGCAAGGGATGAAAGTCCGGGTTCCAGAGGCTTCTCTCGGCCCCTTGCCTGCTGCCCCTGACCTTGCTGGGATGACCCGGGCAAGGCGGCCGTTGCTTGAAAGTCTTCTCCACTTCTTCTACATCAGGGATCTTCAAACGTGGCCCTTTGATGACTTGTGGACCTCAGCTCCCAGAATTGCGTGCCTGGCTGAGGAATTCTGGGAGTTGAAGTCCACAAGTCATCAAAGGGCCACGTTTGAAGACCCCTGTTCTAGATGACCTTCCAAAAACGTGGAATGATGGGTGTTCAGTGGTTTGGTCCCCTCCCGAGATTCAAAGGCACCTCTCGCCTTCTTCCTGAAGGCGGAAGTCCCTTCCAACTCTCTTACACTCTGTTATTCTTAAACAAACAAACAAACAAACAAACAAACAAACAAACAAACAAACAAGGTGCATCCGGTCTACAAACTCAGGAAAGGCAGCCCAGGCCCCGGTGCAAACAGCCGGGACTTGGTCCCAGCCCGGGGAGCAAAGTCTCTGCTCCACATCCCCGAGCAGAGCCCGGGACCTCGAGAGGATTTGCATGCAGCTTCTGCCCCTAGAATCTGCCTCCTCGTAGGGGGGGGGTCCCCGGCCCCACCCCAGATCCGGAGGCTTTTGAGGCTGGGGTGCTTGGCTGACGGGGGGTTCCTGCTGCCTGTCTTGCGGGACCCGAAGAGCAGCCCCCGCCTGCCCGGCCTACGCTTCTTCCCGACTCGCTTTGCGCACTTCTCAAAGGGGAGGAGGGGACCCCACTTTCCTGCGCCCCTGCTTCTCTTCTGCCAAAGACCCGGTTCATGGCCCCCGCCTCCCCCGGCAGCTCTGCCAAAGAACGTGGGGCGGATTTGATCGGGACCTGCAGGGAAGCTGTGGGAATTCCTACTAATTAAAACCATCTGAATTTTTTAAAAAAGCCACACTAATAAAGGAGGATATTTGTAGCCGAGGGTTGAAGTGAGGGGTCCCCGGGGGTCTCCAAGCTGGGCGGCTTCCTTGCAGAGGTTTCACTCCTTCGTCACTAGCACGGGTGACGTTGCCTGGTTTGGGTAATGAAATGTCTGCAGGGAAACAGCCGAGCTCGGGGAGCACCGTGGACCCCTCAAAGACCCCACCCTCAAGGACTACCGGCGCACGGCGTCTGGCAGAGACCCAGGGACATTTGTGTCACCTTTGCATTGTTTTCTGCTGGTTTACACCTTGTTTTTACCCTTCAACCCACTGATGGTGGATTGCTTGGCTGCTCTTGATGCAAATGGCCCCCACGGCCTTTGCGGGCCTGCCGCTGTTAAAAATGCCCAGTGCCTAAACCAGGGGTAGGCCACCTTGGCTCTTTTATGACTGGTGGACTTCAACTCCCAGAATTCCTCAGCCAGCATGGGGGAACTATGGCCCCCTCATGACTTGTGGACTTCAACTCCCAGAATTCCTCAGCCAGCATGGGGGAAACTATGGCACCTTCATGACTGGTGGACTTCAACTCCCAGAATTCCTGAGCCAGCATGGGGGAAACTATGGCACCTTCATGACTGGTGGACTTCAACTCCCAGAATTCCTGAGCCAGCATGGGGGAAACTATGGCACCTTCATGACTGGTGGACTTCAACTCCCAGAATTCCTCAGCCAGCATGGGGGAAACTATGGCACCTTCATGACTGGTGGACTTCAACTCCCAGAATTCCTCTCGGTCGTACCCCCTTTGATACCGTGGAAGTACTGACCACCTGAAGTTGAGGGTCTTAAGGACAGCCAGCCATTCTGAGGAGAAAGGGAGAGGTTTCCAAGCTGAGCCATGCTGGCTCAGGAATTCTGGGAGTTGAAGTCCATGTCATAAAGAGGCCTCAGTTCCCCATGCTGGCTCAGGAATTCTGGGAGTTGAAGTCCACGAGTCAGAAAGCAGCCTAGGCCTAGGCCAGAGGTAGGCAACCCTGGCTCTTTTATGACTCGTGGACTTCAACTCCCAGAATTCCTGAGCCAGCCATGCTGAGGGGAAAGGGAGAGGTTTCCAAGCTGAGCCATGCTGGCTCAGGAATTCTGGGAGTTGAAGTCCACGAGTCATAAAAGAGCCAAGGTTGCCTACCCCTGGCCTGAACAGTCTCGGTATGTGGCCATGGGTTTGGCCACTCCAGTAACCGCTCAGACATAATTTAGTTTTATTCGTAATTTTATTCATCACTCCTACTGTGTGTTTTTAAAACAGTTCACTGCTCTGGCGTTTCATATTTTGATACCCATTTTATACGTCGGTTCTGTGAATTTCACGCACTAGGCTGCATTTTGCTACGCCGTACGAATATCTATTAAAAACAGATTAAAACTTAACAGACCAAAGACATCAAAAGTCAACATGCAAAAGAGATTAAACTAAGTAGCCTTGAGACCCCTCTGCCTTCTGAACCGGGTCAAGTGAAATAAATGATCCCACTTTTTTGTGGATGGGAAGTACGTTCAAGGCGAGGGCTGCAGAGGTGCTGCCTTGGTGAGCAAGTGTCAGGGAGGATCCTGGGGGATCCTGGAAGCCAGGCAGGATCTTCAGTAGCACCCAGAGCTCAGTCAAGTGGACTTTAGAGAGAGAGAGACTCCCTTCGGCTGTGGTCCTCTCTAAGCAGTGCGTTCCAATAACTGGGACTTGGGGAAACCAGCCGCCCCCAAGTGGGAAGCCCGGTTGCTGCCCTCTAGGTCAGGGTGCCAGGAGGTCCCTGCTGAAGCTGATCCAAGGCGGCCTCCTCCTCCTCCTCCCTCTTTCTCTCCTCCTTTCTCTTCTTCCTCCTCCTCCTCTTCTTTCTCTTCCTCCTCCTCCTCTTCCCTTTCTCTTCCTCCTCCTCTTTCTCTTCTCCATTCCTCCTCCTCTTCCCTCTTTCTCTTCTCCTCTTTCTCTTCTCCTTTCTCTTCTTCCTCCTCCTCCTCTTTCTCTTCTCCTTCCTCCCCCTCCCCTTCCTTTTCTCCCTTCTCCCTCCTCCTCCTCCTCCCTCTTTCTCTCTTCCTCCTCCTCCTCCTCTTTCTCTTTTCCATTCTCTCCTCCTCCTCCTCCTCCTCTTCCCTCTTTCTCTTCTCCTCTTTCTCTTCTCCTTTCTCTTCTTCCTCCTTCTCCTTCTCCTGTCCCCTTTTTCTCTTCTTCCTCCTCCTCCCTCTTTCTCTTCTCCTTCCTCCTCCTCCCCTTTCTTTTCTCCCTCCTCCTCCTCCCTCTCTCTCTTCTTCTTCTTCTTCTTCCTCCTCCTCCTCCTCCTCTTCCTTCTCCTCCTCCTCCTCCTCCTCCCTCTTTCTCCTCCTCCTCCTCCCTCTTTCTCCTCCTCCTCCTCCTCCTCCTCCTCCTCCTCCTCCTCCTCCCCACCAGTGTTAATGTGGCTGTCTGGCATCCCTGCTGCATCTGCATTACCGCTTTTCTTGCTGCTGTTGTTTAGTGGATCACTGCGGTTATTAAGTCGGTAACACGGCCGTTAAAGCTTCCCCATTGACTTTGCCTGTCAGAAGGTCGCAAAAGGGGATCACGTGACCCCCTCCTCGGGACGCTGCGGCCGTCGTTAAGTGGAAACCAGCTGTCAAGCGTTCGAATGTCAATCACGCGAACGGGATGCTGCAATGGCCGTGTGGAAAACGGTCACAAGTCGCCTTTTTTCCCCAACTCAGGTCACTAAGTGAACCGTCGTAAGTCGAGGACGGCCTGCAGTTGCCGGCGTCAGGTGCCTTGGAAGGGCTTGGGGAAGGGCGAGGCCGTCCCTTCTCTTCCTCCCTGGTGCAAAGGGCCTTTCGTGGCAAGTGGCTGATTCCCCCCCCCACTCTTTGTTTACTTAAGCCTTCAGCCAGAAGCTGTGTCGGTATGTTGAGTTTACACCTTGCAGTAATCGGATCCCTCTTATCTGATTTGGGGGGGGCGGGGGAGGATTTTATGGCTTTCCAGCCTGCCTCTGGCAGGGGCCCAGCCTGCCTGTCACTCCCGCTTAGCCCCCCCCTCCCTCCCCGCCTGCTCCTCTCCTCGATGTTGTTTCAAGGGCTGTGGCTTTCTCTGGGGGGGGGGGAATTGGGAGACCACGTTCCAGCCTCCCGTGTCTCAGCTCATTAGGGGGGTCCATAAAGCAACTCTGGCAGCAGTGGGGGAGGCCTCGGGAGCTGATGGAAGCCACCCACCCACCCACCCACCCAGGGAGGGGCTCCCGGCCTCCTTCGGGCCCAATAAAGCCTCCGCTTTGGCGGCTGATCAGCTTTTCTCTCCCGGCTCCCCTTCAGGAAGGAGCCCATCAGCTGCCCTCCGCAGGGCCGGTGGTGGGATTGCCGTGGGGGAGCCCAGCGGCCGTTGGCTCACCCTCGGCACCCCGAGGCCAGCGAGCCTTCCTGGCCCTCCCCCCCTTCTTCCGGGGAGAGGTGGAGGGGAAGGGGCTGGCGAAGCTGGAGGCAGCCGGCAGGGTCTGCAGGGGGGATCAGCGCCCACCCAGTCTTAACAACCGTGTTACTAACTTAAGTTAACCGCACTTAACAACCAACGGAGGCAAGGAAGGTCGTAAAATGGGGCAAAACTCCCTTGACAAACGTCTCACGTCACAAGAGAAACTTGGGGCTCGATTGTGGTCGTACGTGGAGGACTATCCTGTACCAGAAGGGTCACCCAAGCCAGGCAGGTCTCAGCCGAGGAGCCAGACCGGAAGTATCCCCAGATCCATCATCCTCGACGAGATGATGGGAGAGTCCCAGGCCAGACCGGTCGTCACCCAGAGGAACAAGGCCTGGCTGCTGCTCCGGGGCTGCTGCACGAGAAACTCAGCCAGGAAGCCCCCCGGGAAGGGTCCCAAACCCAGAGAGAAATCCCCACAAGCCCCACACCTGAGCCTCCATCTGGGGGGGGGGGCTGGCTTGCCCGGGAGAAGCTGGACCGGGTTGGGGGGGACTTCCTTCTCCAAAGTGGGCTTGACCCCGATCTAGTCTGGGAGGGCAGAGCAGGAAGTACGTGGCCAAGCCGCCTTGCTGCCTGGCTGCTCTGGGCCCGCCTGGAAGCGGAGAGCGGCCCCCTCCCCACTCTCTTTAAGGGGGGGAAAATAGGGGGGGCACTGGGATTGATGGCTTCGGGGTGAGCCAGGTGCCGTGCAGTAATGGCCTGGCTTTCATGTAGAGCGAAAGGTAACGTTTTTTGGGGGGCTGCCGGCCTGCCTCTCCTCTCCAGGTCGCTCAAATGTCTGATGGAGCATCCTCCCCCCCCCCCGCCCTTTGATGTGCCTTCCAGGCAGCCCCTCCGTGTGTGTGTGTTTGTGTGTGTGTGTGTATGTGTGGGGGGGGGCACAGAGGCCTTTATGGGAAACAGAACGCAAGTGCCGAAATGGGCATGGCCCGCAAGGTCATTTTTTCTTCCTTTGTGGCAGGCCCGTCAACAGAGGGGGGGGGATCCTTCCAGATTGAATGCAACAGGAAGAAGCCCCTTGACTTCTCTCCAAACTCTAAGCCCGGCCACTTTAAGGCGTGTGGCCTTCAGCTCCCAGCTGGCTGGGGAATTCTGGGAGTCGAAGTCCACAAGTCTTAAAGTGGCCCAGGTTGGAGACCTGCTCTTGCGGGTCTTCCTCGCTCTCTCTCCTCAGCCCCCAAAGGCTGGGGTCTCGGGTGTCAGACTGGGCAATGGCGGGTTGGGACGACTCGCTCTGGGTCCATTCAACAGCTTAATTTAGTTGTGTAAAATAATTAACGTTATTTTAATTTTGGTCACTCACATTTTGTTTTGTCCCTCCTTTGGCATCCTTCCTTTCATGATTCCATCCCACCATTCCTTGGATATTAGTGGAGCTCTTCTCCTGCGGCAAGTTGCCCCGCAGTCAGTTGGCCACAGCAGGTTGGCTGTGGTGCGTTGTTGTAGACCAGGGGTCTTCCAACTGGGCCGTTTGAGGACTGGTGGACTTCAACTCCCAGAATTCCTCAGCCAGGCACGGGAGTTGAAGTCCACTCCTCTTAAAGTCTATATCAGGGGTCTTCAAACTTGGCCCTTTGAGGACTGGTGGACTTCAACTCGGCTTCAAGCTGCCTCCCCACCCCCCAAATGTTTCTCAGAGAGCAAAATGTTTCACTGGGGGATTCAGGTTGTCAATCGGGGGAGGGAGGGGTCTGGTCCTCCTCCTCCTCCTCCTCCTCCTCCTCCTCCCGCCTGTCTTGCCCTGGTCTGGCCATCTTGGCAGAAGGCGGTCGGCAGCTGGCGTCCATCTGCCGTGCACATTTCAGGTTTCCCAGGCTGCCGCTGGAGGGCTTTCTGGCCCCTCTGGAGCCCAGATGTGGACAGCTGGAACTGACAGAGGCAAAGCAACTCTGGGTCCTTTCAATGGCGGATGCGGTGATGGGGCCCCTGGGGGTCCTAGACCCACTGCATCTGGGCCACAAAGGGATCCCTCGGACTGGGGGGGAGGGGCTTCTGAGGGATGGTTCCAAAGGGCAGGTAATGACGAGCTTCCCCCGCACGACGGGTCCGGCGGCGCCCAGCCTGAGCTTCCCGTCCGCTTGTGTCCTAGGCCCAGCAGCAGAGGGACCTGGATGGCCTGGTGGGGCAGCCCTTGAGAGTCGGGGGCCGAAGGTGCAGGAGAGAGGCTGGCGCAAACTCCGGGCTGGAGGTCAAGAGCCCCACTCCGATCTCCGAGCAGGATTCCGGGATCCTGGACGTGGAAGAGGAGGAAGAAGAGGAAGAAGAGGAGGAAGAGGCAAGTCTGCGGTGGAGGGATTGGCCCGGTCGGCCCTGGAAATGGCCAGGAGGGAAGGCGGGTGGGGGGCTCGGAGGGAGGCAGCTGATCTGCATTCGGTTTTGGATCTGCTGGAGTTGGAGGCGGGGGGGGAGAGTTGGCTGCCTCTGCAAGAACCGCTGTCCTTGGGGGGTCTTCCCGAGGGCCAGGTGGGCCTCTGGGCCTTTCCCGGGCCTCTCTCGCCGCCCACCCAAGGCGCTTTGCTCACAAAGGTAGGCCTCAACCTCACAACCCCTCATTTAGTGACCATTTGGAGTCACAAGGGCGCTGAAAAGAGTGACGTAGGACCTTCGCAGCATCCCCGTGGTCACGTGATCAGAATTTGGGTGCTTGTATGCAACTGGCCTGGGTTTGTGACGGTCGCCACGTCCCGGGGGGGTGGGGGTCACGGGATCCCCTTTTGCGACCTTGTGACAAACATTGTGGGGAAGCCAGGTTCACGTAATGACCACATGACTAACTTAACAACTGTAGTCGTTCACTTAACCCAGGGGTCTTCAAACTCGGCCCTCTGATGACTTGTGGACTTCAACTCCCAGAATTGGTCCTTCAAAGCCCTCTGTTTTACCTGGGTTATTTCTTCAGTTCCGGTTGCTCCCTTCCCTTTGATCCTCCTCCCAAAGCAGCCTCTACGTTCCCTCCCTGCTTTGATTGACAGGTGTCCCTGTTATATGTCACCCCAGGTGCCTGGTGCTCAGGATTTGGTGGACTTCTCCCCCGTCTACCGCTGCTTCCACATCTACTCCGTGTTGGTAAGTGGCTGCCCCTTCCTTTGTTTCCACTCTCGCATCGTTGAACAATCGTTCCTCCCTGGTAACGTCTCTAAAGAAAGGATCCTTGCTGGCGACATGCTGGAAGAAGGTGGACAAGGATTCTGCCAGAGGTGGTTTTTCCAAAAGGCAACTGGACCTCCTTGGGTTTTTTTTCCTTGAAAACATTTTGCTTCTCATCCAAGAAGCTTCTTCAATTCTTCTTCAGGTCTTCTTCGTCAGTTAAGAAGCTTCCTGGGTGAGAAGCAAAACATTTTCAAGGAAGAACAAGGAAAGTCCAGTTGCCTCTTGAAAAAAGCACCTCTGGGACAACCAGGACCTGGAGAAGGTCTCCACAGACACGTAGACAAGGATTGTGTGTCAGTGCGATGGTTAGCAAGCTGCTGCAGTTTGCGGAGGTGGCGAGGCGGAGGGGTGGGCGGACAGACCTCATTGGGCAAAAGTCCAGGGCATGGCCGGTGGATGGGGGCAAAGGCCAGAAGCGGTCGGGCAGCTGGGAGGCAGCCAAGCTTCAGCGCTGAGCGATGGGCATCCCCTGCAGGCTGCAGACCCGGGCAGGATGGCAGCACTGTGAGGACAGCGTGAATCGGGAAAAGAGACTCCTCGGAAATATTCTGATTTCTTTCCAGCTCCATCGCAGGGGCTGTGGCAATGGCTGGGCTGCCTTTTTCTGGAAAGCCTCCTCGTGTTGGATGGTTGTCTCGTCTTATTGCCATTCTTGTGCGACCTGCTCCCCCTAGTCCAGGGGTAGGCAACCCGGGTCTTTTAGGACTCGTGGACTTCAACTCCCAGAATTCCTGAGCCAGCCATGCTGAGGGGAAAGGGAGAGGTTTCCAAGCTGAGCCAGGCTGGCTCAGGAATTCTGGGAGTTGAAGTCCACGAGTCCTAAAAGAGCCCAGGTTGCCTACCCCTGGACTTAGGGGGTTCTTGTCAGCAGAGAAAACTGCGGGCCGAATGCTTCTCACCAAAGGGGTGCCGGTCTTCTGGGGAGGGGATGGCAGGAAAATAGCAAAAGGGCTGAAGAGTCAAAATGATCAGATCTCAAATAAGAATGGATATGTCGATACACGTGACGAAGGATGTGAAAACACACAACGGTGGAGCCTCGGTAGGTAGCACCAACTTAATGCAGCCCCATCTTGCTGGGTGATTGTCTGCGAGAAGCCTGGCTCCTGCCCGCCGGTCCCAGGTCTTCGTGGGCAGCCGAAGCAAAGGGCTTTGTCATCTTACCTGGAGGCTGCCGTCGTGCCTGTATTGTCGGATCAATCCAGCCTCTTTATCAGCATGTGATTCCTGAAGAACGGGATCTGGTGAAGAGTGACAGGGCTGTGGGACCAGGTCGTCGTGTCAGCTCTGCCACTGAATCGACCCGTTTCCTGAGGCGACACAACTCAACGCACGGGACTGTAAGCTCCCCAAACAGAGTAGCTTCACACAACATTTCAAGATGGCAGAAATAAAGTTAAAGCTACTCCAGGTTTGCACGTCTTGTAAATGCAATTGCTGAGTCTGCCTAGTTTGGGTCAGGATGAAAGGCCTGCAAGGAAAGCACCAAGCTGAGAGGGCAGCAAGGAGCCCTCTGGTTACCCCAGGCTGCGAAGATTCTCCTCTGTTGCTGAGCCTCGGTCAATACGTTGTGTGAATGCGGCTGGACTGACCACTGGGGGGGGGAGGAATTGCCCCAGCAGGAATATCCGGCCACCCTCCCTGCTCCTGGGACCGGCTAGGGGTGACCCTTTACTGGGTCTCCCCTCCCCTCCTCACCCAGGAGAGCAACTGGATCGCTGTTCCTCTGGAAGAGACCGGTCCATTTCCTTCACCTGCCCCACGGCAGGTCAGTAAAGGTGCCCCATGGGTTCTACAGCAGCAGGGGAACATAGGTTCTGTGGTGGAGAAGAGAGCCACCCTTTCCTTCAGGTGGCCTGAGCGGTCTGGCTGCCCCTTTCGGGCCTTGAGACGGTCTCTTTCGTGATACGAATGAGGCCACGGAAGCCACGGTTCTCTGGCCTCTCTTTGAACGTCTAATTTCAGGGGTTGGGGAGTGTCGTGCCCTTTGGGGAGTGCTGTGTGTGTGTGTGTGTGTGTGTTGCCTCTGAGAGGCCTCCTGGGAAGGGCTTTTGAGGGATTACGGTGCAGGGACTGGCTTTCCACTAGAGCCCCCCCCCCGGGGTTGACCTCAGAGGGACCCGGGGAAAGGCCGTAGGGGGGGGCGGCTGAGCAGGACGGGTCAGGGCCACGGTGGCCGCGGTCAAGCCTGCACCGGAAAGCATGTTCTCACCGGCCGGGCAGAAGGGCCGGACCGCAAGGGCTGCCGAAAGGCGACTGGGCCTTCCTGACAATGGCCTTATCACCGGAGGGCCCGGCTGCCCTGGAAAAGCATCCCTGGGCGCATGTAAACACTCCGGGCTTCAGCATTGTTAGTGAGGCCGACCTTCCTGTCACCTCGTTTTTATGGCTGAGCCAGCTGAGAAGTTCCCAACGGATTAGTGGAAATCCTGCTTTGCTCTGCCAGCCCTGCTTATCGGGCAGCCGGTCGGCCCTCTTGGAACAGAGGCCGGGCCCGGGTCATGGCCGGAGCATCTGTGGGGCCTTCCTCCTCCTGCCCCGGGCGGGCAGAGGCTCTCTAGGAAGCCCTGAACTTTGGCAAGGGGTCAGGCGGTCAGCGGAGCGGCCTCCAGGCCTGCCTCCTTCACTGCTGGAGGATCAGCTCCTGGGAGGAGGAGGAGGAGGAGGAGGCAGGCAGGCAGGCAGGCAGGCAGAAAAAGAGGAGGAGGAAGAGGATGATGACGACAAGTGTGGGGTCCTTCGTGTTCTCTGAACTGGGTTATTTTCTTGCAGACGTTCTAGGACCCAACTAGGGAACACCGTCAATGCTAGAAGGCAGTAGGGTTTGCAGGTGGTGGTGGTGGAGGAGGAGGATGACAACAACAACAGGAACAACAACTGGGGCTGTCCCCGGGGCCTCCTGCTAGGGCTGCTGAATGGGGCTGCTGTGGGTCCAGAGGAGTCCGGCCTTCTGCTCAGTGGGGCAGGGGCTCAATCTTACTCAGGAGGGTCAGGGCTGGGAAGTGGAGACCAGAGCTGACCATCTGGAAGGTGCAGCTCCAGCAATGCAGGACTTTGAACTTGCCCTCCTGCCCTTTTGCCCACCGGCAGGATCCTGCCTTGTTAGAAAGAAAAGGCTGATTTATTTATTTATTTTACCCCTCCTGGGGATTGTAACAAGGGTTCCAGGCACGCTGCTCAACAGCATTTATCCATCTCTCCCATAAAGACACCTAGAGGGGAAATTCTGCCTAAGCTCTAAGGGCATCTGGATGGGTTTTATTTTTTCCTCTTCAACAGGCCTAGGAGGTGAGTAAGACAGGTATGCAGCGAGGGAAGAGGTCACCGAACAGCTGAATGCGTAGCAAAAGAGTCAGCAAATCCAAGCTCTGGATGAGATTGGAACCACGGAAAGAAATACAAGTTGACAGTTCACTTCTTCTTCTTCTTCTTGTGCCATATCCGTTATCGGACGTTGGCGATCATGTTGGCGATCCTGTTTTTATCAGCAGCCGCACGAAAAAGTGCTGCTGAGTTTTGTCCAAACCGGTCCCTTCGATTTTGAAGCCACGACGTTCTTCTTCTGCCTGGACCTCGTTGGCCTTCCATCTTTCCCTGGAGGATTAAACGGAGTACGCCGTAATTTTTCTGGGTGTCGCATCACATGTCCAAAATATTCCAATTTTTGTTTTTTAATTGTTTTGATGATTTCCCTTGGCTTTCCCAGGCGGCTGATCACCTCCTCATTTTTGATCTTGTGACAGTTAACAGGCTTAAAATATAAATATTCTATTCTATATTTCGGGGAACATTTTTCTAATACCTTTAAAATGTACTGTAAAAATAATTTGGATGCATCAGAAGCAAGCTGTCAAGGGAGTTAAGCAGCCTTTTGAAGAAGTAGGTTCAGGGGATTGCAGAAAAGTCGAATCGGATTTGGGGGTCCCCCGGTGCCTTCGCTGCAGGGAGGGGCAGAGAGATGGCCCCGACAGGGCACTTCCAAGAAAAGATCTTGCATGGAGACGAAGTAAATGATGGGCAACACAAACTTCTTGAGTACTGATGATAAATTGAAAACAAATGCTGTAGATCCCTTCATGCAGATAACTCCATGCATTATAAAAAAAAAATTCTAAAAGAATTCAGCTGGGAAATGGTATTTTATGACAAAAATATATGGCATACTTTATTTCTAAGATCAGAGCCTGTGCTGTAGGGCTGAAAAGTGAATTTAGGGCTTGTTCTGATTACATTAGTAGTGCTAGTTAAGATACATTTACCAGGAATATAGAAGGAACAAAAAGAAGCCACATTAGATCTTGTCTTTTAAAGTTCTCCGAGGGTATTAATAAACCAGGTGGAAAGGCTGAGAAGTCCTCACACCCTCTTCTCACCTGGACCTTTCAGAAGTCAAGATCACGGGTCTTCCAACTTGGCCCTTTGATGACTTGTGGATTTCAACTCCCAGAATTCCTCACCCAGGCACACGTGCCTGGCTGAGGAATTCTGGGAGTTGAAGTCCACAAGTCATCAAAGAGCCAAGTTGGAAGACCCCTGTCCTAAAGCATCCTGGCTGAGGAATTCTGGGTGTTGAAGTCCACAAGTCATCAAAGGGCCAAGTTGGAAGACCCCTGGTCAAGATGGAGAGACCCTGTTTGGTGGCCTCTCTCAAAAAGCTCCCCATGGGAGACTCAACCCCTGCTTCTTCTCCGTTGTGGACCAGGACCTTCTCAGGCCTTCCACAGAAGCCCCGAGCATTCTGGCTCCCGTGAAGGGCTGAGCATGCCTTCACGGGGCTCCATTCAGACTGCAGCCAGCCCTTCTGTGGTGGTGGTGGTGGGGTACCGAGTGGTAGTAACCACACGTTGACCACTGAAAGGGGAAAACAACGTAGGAGCCCTGATTGTAGGATGAACGTCCCTTGGGAGGACCACCTTCTGTCTGATGCTTCGGACACAAAAGGAGGGGCATCCAGATGGTGGTGGTGGTGGGGACTCCGGTTTCTATCAGCCCCAGCTGGCACTGTGGGATCCCCCAAAAGACCCGCGTGGAAAGGGCTTCTGTCCATGCTGAGCTTCAAGGAAGCTATCCCAGGAGGGACATCCCAAAGCCCGCAGGTCCATCAAAGGGGGCGAATCTGGTGGCGGGACAAGCAGGATTGCAGCTCAGTCCAGGATTTTTCACTTGAGAAGGTTCAAGCCTCAAGCAAGAGGAGGCCCACCACCCCCCTCTTGAGCCATCCCAGGGCCTCTCCTTGGTGGTGGTGGTGGGGGGGCAAGGGAGACCCTCGGTCCCCGCGAGGCCCTTGACCCCTTTCCTTCTTGGCAGGGAGCCCGAGAGACCTTCGAGAGCTACTACCGGAAGCAGAGGAGGAAGCAGGCCCGGCTGGTTCTGCAGCCCCCCTCCAACATGGTGAGGTCTCAGAGGGTTTGGTTGGGGGGGGGTCTCACCTGGGCTGGATTTCTTGGTGTTTCCCCCCCCCTCCAGCGTGTTTTAATCCTGTTCCCTTCCCCCCCTCCCTGTCTCCAGCACGAGACCCTCTCCGGCTACCGGAAGTACTTCAATCAGATTGTGGGGTGAGTGTCCTCCTTTTTCTCTTGTGTCTCGGCTCCCGCCAGGGCCTGGTCCAAGTCCGTGTGGAACGGGCCGTCCTCCAGTTACAGCCATTTGTTTAGTGGCCGTTGGAAGTAAGGACGACACTGGAAAAAGTGGCCCTTTTTTCCACGCTTACGACCCCAGGGTCACGTGCGTTACACTCAGTTACGCTTGACAGCTGGCTCATATTTACGACGGTCACAGCATCTGGGGTGTGTGTGTGTGTGTCACGTGATCCCCTCTTGCGACCGTCTGACCGGCAAAGTCAACGGGGGAAGGTGGATTCACTTAGCAACCGTGTGACTGACTTTACAGCTGCAGTGATTCATTTAACAACTGTGGCAAGAGAGGTCGTAAAATGGGACAAAACTGTCTCACTTAGCAACAGAAAATTGGAGTTGTGGTCATATATTGAGGACTCCCCGCAACTAAAAGTTGTCAAGGAACAGACTTCTTTTGATCGTTTCTATTTGTTTTTCTTCCGTTCGTCGTGTCTGATGCTCGGAGACGGCCTGGATCAGTCCCTGCAGTTTTCCCGGCAAGGCTTTTCAGAAGGGCTCGCCATTGCCTCCTTCCGAGGGCAGGGTGACAGGGGCTGGCCCAGGGTCGCCCAGCTGGCTTCATGCCAAGCAGGACTAGAATTCAGGGCCTCCTGGCTTCTCGCCAGACCCCTTAACCACAAGTGGAAGCAAATCTCCCTCGTGCAAGTGTGACACTTGGGGATTGCGAACCTGTCCATTGTCGTGTTCTCAGCAGCCCCGGGGGACGGGTTTGCCCAGTCTACAACTTCCTGGAAGCCCCCGCCCTCCCACCCACCCCATCTGCTGAGCTTTTTCTGGATCAGTTAGATGTGCCCCCCACTCAGCCATCCCCCACCTCATTACCTGGCCTTCTTCCTTTCCTCTGGAGGCTCTCGGCCTCCTCTCATTCTGCCATTCCTGCCCCCCGACACCCCCCTGAGGAAATTTGGACAGAAAACTCTAAATCTGAATCCCATGGTCGGCTGGGGGATTCTGGGAGTTGAAGTCCACAGGTCTTAAATTGGCCCAGGTTGGACACCCCTGCTCTAGGCGAAGACTTTGGACCGCCCTTCCTCCAGGTCCAGGGAAGCTGGAGATGGGCTGACCACATCAACTCCAGTTGGCCCATTCAGATCAGACTGGACATCCCCTTGTCTGAAATGCCCTAGGGTCTCCTGCTTGAGCAGGGGGTTGGACTAGAAGACCTCCAAGGCCCCTCCCAGCTCTACTCTGATTGATTGATAGATAGATTGATAGGCTCTTGGACAGCTCTCCTTCCTTCTTCTTAGCTTTTTTGTCATCGAGGACCACATTCTGCACACAAGCCAGGGCTTGGTGGACAGAGCCTACATCGATGAACTCTGGGATATGGCCCTCTCCAAGACCATCGCTGCCCTCCGGACACATTCGGTGAGTAGCGGTCACTCGGCCCTGGGTAGGCGGTCTGGCCTTCCTGCACTTTAAACTCCAGTTGTGCTATCTGGGATCTAGATCTGACACAGATGTTCTGCTTTGCAGCTCTTAATAGGCGTAGTCATATTTTCTGTAGCATTTTTTGAAAATGGACCTGAGCATTATTTTGATATAGATAGCGATGCTACTTTAGCACTGATGATGTAACTTTGTTGGGTCAGGAAACGTCTGCAAGGAAACCACCCAGCTCAGAGAGCACCAAGGATCCCACCCTCCTCCCCCTCCTCCTCATCCTCCTCCTCCTCCTCCTTTCCACACACCCCACTCCCTTCTAGCACTGATGATGTTCCCTAGTTTGGTAATTAAATGTCTGCAAGCAAACAGCCAAGCTCAGAGAGGACCAAGGACCCCACAATGGCACCTTCCTTTAACAAGCTGATTTGAGCTAAGTTAGGTTTTAGGTGGTTTGGCGTGGGTGGTTTTCTTTTTTGCAACCAATCACCTTGTGGAACTGCAAGTTCAAAATACGTTAGGGTTCCTCACTGTCCTTCTCCGAGTCCCTCAAAGATACGGACCTCCAGGAATGCCGCAAGTGAACGCTTCTTCCGTTCCTTCTTTTCCAGTCCTATTGCTCGGACCCAGACCTGGTGCTGGATCTGAAAAACCTCATTGTGCTCTTTGCTGACACTCTCCAGGTAAGGAGCCGCCTCGCCCCGTCCACCATACCCAGCGCCCCTCCAGGCACGGCCTGGGAATCAGACGGCCCCTTCCCCATGGAGGCCCAGAAGGCCGGGCTAATTCCTCCCCAAAGATACGCTTGTTTGAACACCATCACAGTTAGAGTCCCCGGGGCTGGGCAGGGGTCTGCCATCCTCCCCGGTGGCCCTGAAACCCCCCCGTTTCTCTCTGCCAGGGCTACGGCTTCCCGGTCAACCAGCTCTTTGACCTGCTTCTGGAGATCCAGGACCAGTACAGTGAGACGCTACTGAAGAAATGGGCAGGAGCCTTCAGGTGAGGCATCCTTGGGTGGATTGGGCCCCTGGCTCACTGATGGCATTCCTGCACCAGAAATGCAGATTTCCAGGCTGCACCACGGACGATCGGACGGTAGAACTCAAAGGGGTAATTTAAAAATGAGAACAGACACGGCACACAGCAAAGTTAAGGCAGGAGCGGCAGAGGACGAGGGGACCCCCCCAACCTGCTTTGGAAACCCCGCAGGGGCCCTTCCGCAGTCAGGCCCTCGGCCCTCCTTGGGGCCGGCTTCCAGGGTCTACAGGTCGCCCGGCCTCTTCCTTGTTACCCGGCCCTGGAGCAGTTTCATTTTTGCATACAAACATATCCACTGGGTTGTTTTGGGCCAGCCGAGGAGGCCAGCCGGGTTTTGTGCACAGGCGGAGCGAAAACTCTTCTCTGTTTCTCAGAAATATTCTGGATTTGGATAACTACAGCCCCATCTCGGTGGCCAACGAAGAGCAGTACGAGAAGATGGTGGGGCAGTTCCCGTTCCACGACGCGGAGCTGGAGAAGGTGAGGCGTGAGGGAAGGCGGTGCTGAAATCCGGGGGTTCCCCTGAAACACTGAGGCCGCCTCCTCTCCACCTTCGGAATATTTCTCCACAGCCAGAGGCCGGGGAGATTCCTCCGCTCCAGAGCCACTCAGGGTTGGCTCTGTGGGGACGGTTTGGATGATCTCTAGCAGCGCTTCCGGCCTTGGCAGCCCTCAAAAGAGGAGAGCTTGGTGGTGCTGGGGGGGGGGGTTGTCCCTGGGAGAGGCAGGGGGCCACGATGGAAAGCCGGCTACTGGTTTACAGTCATGACAACTGTGGAAGCTGGAGGTAAAGTCAGAACAGAGCTAGAAGGGACCCTGGAGGTCTTCCAGTCCAACCCTTCCCATGGCAGGAGACCCTATACCAGGGGTAGGCAATCTTGGCTCTTTTATGACTGGTGGACTTCAACTCCCAGAATTCCTGAGCCAGCCATGCTGAGGGGAAAGGGAGAGGTTTCCAAGCTGAGCCATGCTGGCTCAGGAATTCTGGGAGTTGAAGTGCATGAGTCATGAACGGGCCATAGTTCCCCCCATGCTGGCTCAGGAATTCTGGGAGTTGAAGTCCACCAGTCATAAAGCGGCCTAGGCCTAGGCCAGAGGTAGGCAGCCTTGGCTCTTTTATGACTCGTGGACTTCAACTCCCAGAATTCCTGAGCCAGCCATGCTGAGGGGAGAGGTTTCCAAGCTGAGCCAGGCTGGCTCAGGAATTCTGGGAGTTGAAGTCCATGAGTCATAAAGCGGCCTAGGCCTAGTCAGGGGTAGGCAAACTTGGCTCTTTTATGACTGGTGGACTTCAACTCCCAGAATTCCTGAGCCAGCCATGCTGAGGGGAAAGGGAGGTTTCCCAGCTGAGCCATGATGGCTCAGGAATTCTGGGAGCTGAAGTCCACCAGTCATAAAGCGGCCTAGGCCTAGGCCAGAGGTAGGCAACCTTGGCTCTTTTATTCTGGGAGTTGAAGTCCACAAGTCATCAAAGAGCCAGCCTGGATTAAATCTGGGGGTTGGCAAATGGGGAGGGCAGTCCAGGAGTGACCATGGAAGCCCCCCCCGGTGCTCCTGTGGGAGGAAGGCGGAGGAGGCCCGTGGCCAGGAGGGGTGGAAGGAGTTTGGGGGTGGGGGGCAAGCAGAGCCCCAGCAGAGGGAGCAACCTGGCTGGGGAGGGGGCGACGTCCGCTCGGGCTGGGGTGGACGCATGTCTCGCTGACCCATCTCCCCCCCCCTCAATTTTGCAGCAGCCGTTCCCCAGGAAGTTCCCCTTTTCCGAACTGGTGCCTCGGGTTTATAACCAGATCAAGGAATTCATCTACGCCTGCCTGAAGTTCTCTGAAGACCTTCATCTGAGGTAGGGGCATCAGAAAGCCTCCCCCCACCCCCCAGGTGATTTCCAAGGCTTTCCCAAAGGTCTCTTCTTCTCCTGCACCTCCTGGGGAAGATGGGGGGGTATTTGGATGGCAGGGGCGGGGGTTATCGATACAAATGGGTTGATTCTTCCAGAGTCCAGGGGTAGGCAACCTCGGCTCTTTTATGACTCATGGACTTCAACTCCCAGAATTCCTGAGCCAGCCATGCTGAGGGGAAAGGGAGAGGTTTCCAAGCTGAGCCAGGCTGGCTCAGGAATTCTGGGAGTTGAAGTCCAGAGGTCATAAAGGGATCATAGTTCCCTATACTGGCTCAGGAATTCTGGGAATTGAAGTCCACGAGTCATAAAAGAACCAAGGTTGCCTACCTCTGGCCTAGGCCAGAGGTAGGCAACCTCGGCTCTTTTATGACTTGTGGACCAACTCCCAGAATTCCTGAGCCAGCATGGGGGAACTATGGCCCCCCTCATGACTGGTGGACTTCAACTCCCAGAATTCCTGAGCCAGCCATGCTGAGGGGAAAGGGAGAGGTTTCCAAGCTGAGCCCTGCTGGCTCTGGAATTCTGGGAGTTGAAGTCCATGAGTCATAAAAGAGCCCAGGTTGCCTACCCCTGTTCCAGACGGTCCCTAGATGGGGTGGAGACCCACCCTGCCCAGTTTGAAGAGGAAAAAAGAGACTCAAAAGAAGAGCTGCTTAGGAGAGCAACCGGAAGCTGCTACCAAAGTCACAACAGTCACAAATAAATAAATCAAGTGATGGAGCAGGAACTGTCTGTGTGTGTGTGTGTGTGTGTGTGTCAGTGCCGCCTCTTCAAGGGCAGTGGGGCAGCCAGGACATTTCCCCTTCATGTGGGCCTCCACATCTTCACCAGAACCTTTGGGGACCCCCCGCCTTAAAACAAGCCTGTCAATAGGGTGCCTGCAAGCATCACAGCACCCTTCCTCAGTGGAACCAGTGGGAGCCCCCAATTAAATAAAATTGATCCGTTAATAATTGAGAATTGGGGCAACCATTTCATTGCTAAAGCAGCGGCACCCCGGTAACTTCCTCCTCCTGAGAGGAATGGAGGTTTTGGGGTACCCCATGAAGAGGCGGCATGCCAGGCTGAGTGCCCAGCCCTCCCTCTCCCCCACCCCCTTTTTGGGGCCTTCCAGTCAGTCTTCACTCCCAGAGGCTGCCTGGACATATCTAGGCCGACTTCTCGGCAAATATTTTGGGGAAACGTCTGCTGCCGCTGCCCACAAGCGTTGGCAAAAAGGCCGGGGGCAGAGGCTGGCATGGGTCCTCAACCCAGAACTAAGTATTCCCCCCCCTGGCCCCGGTCATGGTTGCCTTTGCAGAGTGGGGTGGGGTGTGGGTGGGGGGAGTTGGTCGGTGTCCATTATTGCAACACTTCCTGGTTGAATTCTCCATCCACCCCGCGGGTTTATTTTTCATTTCATTAATAATTAGAACAATTTCCAGGCGTCCTGTTATTAATTAACCTCATCCTGGCAGTTGACTTTTAAAAAAATTGCCAGTATGAGATTTTTAAAATCCAGAATGCAAGTAGTCCTCTACTTACGACCACAGCTGAGCCCAAAACCTCTGTTGCTAAGTGAGACCTTTGTTAAGTGAGTTTTTGCCCCATTTTACCACTTTTCTTACCATTGTTGTGAAGGGAGTTGTTGCGGTTGTTCAGTTGGCAACACGGTTGTTAAAGTGAATCTGGCTTCCCCCACGGATTTTGTTGGTCAGCAGGCACAAAAGGGGGGGTCACGTGACCCCCCCCGGGGGACACTGACCGTCATAAATAGGAACCAGCTGTCAAGCGTCCGAATTTTGATCATGTGACCCTGTGGATGCTGCAACGGTCGTAAGTGTGAAAAAACGGTCATGAGTCCCTTTTTTCAAGGCCACTGTAACTTTGACCGGTCGCTAAATGAACTGTCGTAAGTCGAGGGCAGCCTGTACTGTTCAAAATAGTTGAAACCATCAACTGAATGAGGACAAAAGGAGACAGAGCCGGTTATTTCTACATCATTTTTCCATCGACCTTCCTATCTGTGGGCTCGTATTGATCGGGCCCTGAGCCGAGTGTCCACCCTCCCTCATCCAGTTGTTTGTGACCCACACCTGCTGTCCACCCTGACACACAACACAGCTCAAGGACCTGCAGGCCATTGCCAAGATCGGAGGGTCTGCCTCCGGGTCGCCGGTCTTAAGAAAGGCCTCCTGACTTCCACTCTCTGAAACCATCATTTGAAGCTAACGCCTTTCCCTGCTTGAGCAGGGGGCTGGACTAGAAGACCTCCAAGGTCCCTTCCAGCTGCTATTCTATTCTGTTCTGTTCTGTTCCGTTCCATTCCATTCCACTCCATTCTGTTCCATTCCATTCCTATTCTATTCTATTCTATTCTATTCTATTCTATTCTATTCTATTCTATTCTATTCTATTCCATTCCATTCCATTCCATTCCATTCCATTCCATTCCATTCCATTCCATTCCATTCCATTCCATTCCATTCCATTCTATTCTATTCTATTCTATTCTATTCTATTCTATTCTATTCTATTCTATTCTATTCTATTGTAGGTGTCGGCCGAGTTGGCTTTGCTCTTCCTTGGAACCTCTTGGCTGATGGTTTTGTTTGCACTTAGTGACCACTCAGTCAATCAATCAATCAATCAATCAGTCAGTCAGTCAGTCAGTCAGTCAGTCACTCAACTGATCAATAATTCTGTCTGCCTTTCAGCTCCACGGAGGTGGACGACATGATTCGGAAATCGACTAACTTGCTGTTGACTCGAACCCTGAGCAACTGTTTGCAGAACGTCATTCGGAGGAAGAACGTCGGCCTGACCGAGGCAAGGCCCCCTTCCTGGATTGGGAGAGGTTGGGTGGGTTTGGCCCTTCTTGGATGAGCAGTCCAGTTGCCTCCTGAAAAAGCACCTTTGGGATTTCTCCAGTTTGATATTTTAGAGCAAGGGTCCCCAACCCCCTGGTCCGTGGACCGGCACCGGGCCGCAACACGCCAGCAACAGGTCCGCACAAACAAGCAAAGCCCCGTCCACAGGATGCAGGCAGCACACAAACCCACACACCCTCCGGTTCACGGAAAAACCTCTCTCCACAGAACTGGTGGCCCCTGGTGCCCAAAAGGTGGGGGGGGCTCTGTTTTAGAGAGGATCTGCTGGATGTAAAGGGCTGGGTCAACCGATCATTTCTTGCCTTGTGGCCCTGGCATGTGGCCTTTTGGAGGAAGAATAATTGGTGACATTAGATTTATGATGTGGTGAAAAGAATCCATGGCCCAGCCTGGGAAGTGGGGAGACCCTCAGCTTCTCTTCGCTGTCCTTGAAAGACCCTGGCCCAGCCTCTGTCGACAGGTGATGGAGAATCCCCTCCCCACCAATTAATTACAGCCGAGGTGCCTGCAGGTTTTCCGAAACTGCTGGAGAGCAGAGAGGTGCTGTCACTCAAGCTTCTGCCCCTGTTGACGTCTTGGCCAAGGGCGTCAGATCTGTTCTTGTGTTTTTTGCAACCGGTTTGTCCTGAATAGGACCGGAGGTGTAACGAGGCAAGCTAAATGTGGGAGCTTAGCAACCTCTCCTGGGCTGAAGATGGAGAGTCCGCGGGGCTCGCTGCTTCTTCCAGGGGCCACCTCCGAATGGCAGCACAGCCCTCGCCCGCTGCCCTGACTCCCTCCAGCCCACCTTTGGCTGATGGTTTTAACAGTGTGTGTTGCTCCTGCAGCTGGTCCAGATAATTATCAACACTACGCACTTGGAAAGATCCTGCCGTTTCCTGGAAGAGTTCATAACCAACATCACCAACGTTCTTCCAGAAACTGTCCACACCACGAAGCTTTATGGGATGGCCACTTTCAAGGTGAGCCTGAGCGTTCATCTCCACCCCCATGGCCCTCTCGGAGGCCCCTGCCTGCTAGCCGGGGATCAGAGCTCTGTTGTCCTCATCCAGACACGGAAAGCAGCCAGGGGACGGCGGAAGGCGGACATCTGAAGAAGGGCCAGGGTCCGTGGGAAGATCAGGGGGACCCTTTGCCGAAAAAAATGGAGGAGGACAAAAACTGGAGTCCCTGCTCTGCCTGTGTTGGGTTGGTGATCGTGGAAGCCAGTCGCCCAGGGGTGCAGAAGCGTGCAAGTGCAGAGGAGGGAAGAGGGTCCCCACAGCTGTACAGGGATTTGGTGACACTCTCGGGAACAAAAAGTTTGCATTCGAATGGATGTTCAGTGCAGGGCAATATTTACCATGTCCTGCTTTACTGGGGATCCCTTGGCACGGGGTGGATGGCGTTAGAATAGAGTAGAGTACAATATGGAACAGAACAGATTAGATACACAAGGCCTTGGTCTCCAGTGTGGAAGCCCTCGGTGTACATGCAAAGCAAAAGTATCATCATTGTCGTCATCCCAATAAGGAGGGAGGGAGTAAATAGTGGCAATACTACAGCCATACTACATGGGTAAATAGATGTAAGGCATTAGCCGGCACTGTGAGAATTGGGAGTAAACACACACTAGAGCCAGGTGTTGACTGCCTCTGTTCCTGTAGGTTGGCGCACAGCCATGCAGTCAGGAGGCGCTACTGTCCTTCCATACTGTTGCGCCCCTGCCGTCTTCAGGGAGCGGTTATTCCGTGGAATAAGTGGCAGGAAGAGAATGGGTGTCACATTGGGGGCCAGGAGCCCCCCCCCCAGGGTTCAGGGTGCCGCTGTGAGCTTTCCTGCTGACTGGGCCCTTCCCCACAGGACGCCCGCCATGCCGCAGAGGAGGAGAGCTACACTAACTTGAACCAGAAGATTGACCAGTTCTTGCAACTTGCCGACTACGACTGGACGACCACGGAAGCTGCCCCCAAGGCCAGCGGCTACCTGGTGGACCTCATCGCTTTCCTGCGCAGCACCTTTGCGGTCTTCACCCACCTGCCTGTAAGTCTGCCTCGGGAGGAGAGGGCCGGGCGTGGTTGGAGGCCAGCGTGGCCCCTGGGCCGGTGGAAAGGTCAAGCCGAAGGCTCAGCTCTTCCTCCTGCCCAGCTTGTGTTTGGTTGTCTGTAAACACTTGATGGCCTAAGGCAGAGGTCTTCCAAGTTGGCCCTTCTTATGACTTGTGGACTTCAACTCCCAGCATTCCTCAGCCAGGCACGCTGGCTGAGGAATTCTGGGAGTTGAAGTCCACTCCTCTTAAAATCTCTTGGGTCTTCCAACTTGGCCCTTTGATGACTTGTGGACTTCAACTCCCAGAATGCCTGGTTGAGGAATTCTGGGAGTTGAAGTCCACAAGTCATCAAAGGGCCAAGTTGGAAGACCCCTGGCCTAAAGGCTTTTGAGGCTCTCTCCGTGGCTCAGCTCTCTGGGCCAGAAATGGGGCTGGGGGCTGCAGAGCGGTGGGGTTGAGGTGAAAAAACCTCCGGACGCAGCTCGGAATGGGAGAGCTCCTTCTTGGCACCAGAAGCGGATTTTGTGACGTCCGGATCGGCTGGTCCTTGTAAAGTCATGTGGGTCAACGTTGAGTGTGGCCCAGCGTGAAGAGTCCTCGCCAAGGGCAGGGTCCAGTCTCCCGGATGCAGAATTTTTCCCGGGTGGGTTAGAGTGACCGACGGAGGAAGGCGCTGCAGGACCTGCCCAGCTTCGGATCTGGAGAGGTTGGGGTGCCGGTGGCAACCGCTGCCTCAGGAAAGAGGGAGAGAGAAAAGAGAAAGAGGGAGAAAGAGAAAGAGCTTTCATTCATAGCTGGCTGATTGTTGTTTTAATTTCATGTCAGACAAGTTAATGTAAATCTCCCTGAGGGATCTGCAGCCAGCACACGGGGCTGTTGACTTTACGCCTCGGCTGGAGATGGAAGGTTACGTCAACACCTCTGGCGGGGCTGTCAGCTTCACAAAGCGCGGAAGTTTTTTATTTGTTGGGGGAAAATGGGTGTTTTTCTGTTTGCATTTTCAGTTTCCTTTAATCCCCCCAGGAGGCTGGTATCTGGATGACCTTGGGGGCAGGGGCAGCGGGAGGTCAGAAGGGCCTGGAAGGGGGAGGGATCTCTCAGCGGCCCTCATCGCCCCCGGCCAGCCGGGCCTTCCTTCTTCTGCAGAGAGGTCGGCCCTCGCCCTCCTTCGCCCTTCTCCCCCCCCCCCGATTTCGGGTGGAACTGGGCAAGGGGAGTCGGTTGCACAAAAAGCCGGTGGTCTTTCCCTGCCGCTTGGTCGGCCAGGGAGGCTGATTTTGGCTTTCAAGGAATGGAGGCATTTCTAAGAAGCATCGGAAGTCCAAGGCAGAGGCAGGGAGGGGGCTCCTGCCTGTGGTGGGGGGGCAAAGAGCCTGTCCTTCTGAGCCATGAGAGCCCCCCCTCCATGTCTTTCCTGGCTGTGCCCTTCCCGGGTCTCATCCTGCTGGGTTCAGCTTAAGAGCGGGGAGCCTGCCTGTCCGGAGTCCCAGGATGGGAGATGATGGACAGATACGAGAAGCACTGCAGGTGGTCAGTGTCGACCCCCCCCTTCCTCCCCCAACTGCAGAGAGGGTACAGAAACTGCAGGGGGGAGGAACTGAGCGCCAGAGAGCAGGGCAGAGTCGCTGGAGAATCGGAGCCCCGTCAGGCCACGTCCAGCAACCCAGCTGGAACTGTGGTCGGCTTGGGCAGCTGCAAAGTCCCGGACTCCAGAGCTGCTGTTGCACATCCTGGAAGGAGCCCAGGGGTTGAGCAGGAAGGGCTTCCCGGCAGACCCAGCCGAGCTGAGTTGGCCCCATCGCCTCCTGTCTGGGAGGTCCCTTTATTGGGGGACACTTCTGTTCAGGACGCCCAGCGGCTCATTGGGGTTCCACACCTACCTGTGGCTGCCGGCCAGAGGGCAGCTGAGACCAGAGAGGGCTGGAGGGGAGCTACCCTAGAGGAAGGAGGGCAGAGCTGGAGGCATCTGGTCGTTCTCCTCCAGGAATGCAGGAGGGGGAAGGTGGAGCCGTGTTTATTGCTGCTCCCGAGAGCTCCCTGCACGCGGGTTGGGTGGCTGGGCAGGGGCTCCTCTCACCTGTGGGTGGTGGGATCTGTTCTTGTGGAAGCTCTCCTTCCTAGCCAGAAGGTGGCATTCTAGTCCAGGTCCTTCCTTCCTTCCTCGCTTTCTCCGGCAGATCCGTTTTAGGTGTCCCCCCTCCCCTCCCCTCCCCACGAAGATGAGAGACCTCTAAGCAGACCATCCCCTGGGTGCTTTCAAAGCCCCACTGAGAGAGAAGAAGAAGGTGGCTGAGTCCCACCAGGCGGTCCCAGAGCAGAGCTCCTCCTTGAAGGCCTTGAAGCCATGAGGTCCCTCTGCTTCCGAAGGCCGCGTCTTCACCCAACTGGCTTGGACAGGCTGCCGCGTCACGTGGGGTTTATCCTTTGCTGGAGCCTTCAAAGAGAACTTTTGTGATCAGCTGTGGGAGATGCCGTGCTAGATATTGGGCTGACTAGACAACCTCTAAGATGCCTTCAAACCTGGATCTGGGGTTCCACCCCTTCCCTGATCGGCCTTCAGCCGAAGAAGGCAGTTCTGCCTCCTTACTCGGCCTCACTGAGGCCTCCTCGGTCCGGGAATGGGGCTGTTTTCGCCCTCCCTGGATGTCCCACAGCACGATCCTGGGCGTGGCTCCCGTGCCAGCTGCCGTCGGAAGGGCCTGGATGGGCGTCAGCTCCAGTAGAGCCTCCAGACAAACTGCCAAACCATTTAGAAGCCGCTTGTCCTCTCTCGTCGATACAAGACGAGCCGCGGAGCAAGACCGCGGGCCACGGAGTGGGTCTCCCCGTGGTTGCTGTGGCTGGGTTCACGTTATGGTTTTTGTGCGTGTAGATAGGAAACAAAAGGCGTCTCGGTCAGCCGTCTCTTCTTGCTCCTGAAGGGGCCGGTGAGGAGTGGTACGATGGCCGCTTGCCCCACTGCTGGATGGGAAGCCGTCTCTCCAGCTCCGTGGGCCTACCTGGAAGGGTTCTTGGTCCGCTTTGGAACCTCTCCTGGGCTTCCGCTGGCGTGAAGGGGAGCAGCGGGGACCAGCACCTCTCTGGGAAGCCCAGGTGGGCCTGCCTTGGGGTCCTCACTGCCGCTCCAGCCATCCGTGGGCAGGGGTGGCGACAGGATCCAGGAGCTGGGAGAGACTGGAGCGCTTTGCTTCCACAGCTCCCGAGGAAGGGACCTCTCATCTGACAGGCTCTTCCTGCGGCTGAGAGCTCATATTGTCCAGAGGTCCCTCCTGATCACTTGTCCGAACCTGATCCCTGGTTGCAGCGGTTCAGATCCTCCCCTCTGGGGCATCTTTCTTTTTCCTTCCTCCGTTCAATCCCGCCTGATTCTTGGGCGCTGCCTGGACAATCCCTGCCGTTGTCTTGGCAGGGCTTTTGAGAACGTGGAGAAAGTGAGAGGCCCAGGCAGGATTAGAACTCACGCTCTCCCAGCCTAGCCTGATCCCTCAACCACAACACCGAACCTGGCTCCGTCTGGATGGTAGTTTAGGGATGAAGGGTTAATTCTGGGGGTTCCGCAGGCTGCTGGGGTGGCTGCCTGCCTTCTCATTGGTGGAGCATCTTGTCCTCAGTTGTGTTTTGCTCTCCTGCGAAAGCCTCCTGCCTCATCCGGCACGAAGCAGTGGGCAGCAAGGGTAATGCTGGGGGGCACATGTTTCGCACACATGGCCTGCATGTGGAATCCAGTTGTGCAGCCGGGCCTCTGCGGTGAATTGTGAATTGCCAGCCATGTGACTGCTGGAGGGCTTCTTCCACTGCACGGAACTAAACATTGCTGCATGGGTGTCAGGGGATTTGTTTTGGACTTTCTTTCAGCTAGTTCTGTGTTTTAATCACCACCAATAAAGTGATAATTTAAGTGGGATTTTCCCCCAATGGGATTTTCCCATGTATTTCCCCAGGAAACATAGATAGGGCAGCCTAGAAAAGTCAGTGCCTTCCTAACCATACCCAAGCACTCCGAGTTTGTTGGCGATGTCCATTTTGCCATATAAGTTCATGATGACCTAACCCTAACCCTAAGTGGAATTTTCCTCCAATGGGATTTTCCCATGTTTTTTACCAGGAAACATAGATAGGGCAGGCTAGAAAAGTCAGTGCCCCCCTAACCATACCCAAGCACTCCTAATTTGTTGGTGATGTCCATTTTGCTCTCCGAGTTCATGTTGACCTAACCCTCTAGTGGTTTTATATTAGAGCTGTGGTGGTGCAGTGATGAGAATGCAGCATTGCAGGCTGACTCTGCCGACTGCCAGCAGCTCGATCTTGACTGGCTCAAGGTCGATTCAGCCTTCCATCCTTCCAAGGTGGGTAAAATGAGGACCCAATTTGTTGGGGGGCAACAGGCTGACTTTGCAAACCGCTTAGAGAGGGCTGTGAAGCACTGTGAAGCAGTATGTAAGTCTAAGGGCTATTCCTATGGCTGTTGCTATATGGATTCCTTGATGCTCTCTGAGCTCAGTTGTCAGCTTGCAGACACTTCATTATCCAAGCATGTAGCATCGTCAATGTGGGCAAGTGTTTATATACAATATTTGCCCTGCCAGTGTTGGTGGGGTTGTGGTTTTTGTCCTCCTGGTAGTTGTTTTTGTTTAGAGTATTTTTTTCTGTTTGGTTGTTTGTCTTGTGTTAATCCCTGCTTATCTGGGTGTCGGCTGCTGGAGAGAATGTGTTCTGCTCTTTTGCTTTCCTCCTTAGCTTTCTTTCATTGTTTCTTTTGAATGGGGTGTAAGTGTGGTTTATTTCTGTACATCTGTTGTGGACTGATGTGTCTGAATGCCAAACTTCCAGGAATTCCCTAGCATTGTGGGATTTGATTTGGCCTTGGATGCTCACAGTTTCTCATTTGAAACTATGGTTGAATTTGCGTTCTGAGATGAAGGATTCTCAATGTGCAGGATCCAACCTGGGTCGGTCACCGGGACCGGACGTTTCGTCTCCCGAGCATTTGGAGTCGTGCTGGAGCCCCCATCCTCAGGGAGCCTCTCTCTGGCAGAGTGTGCGCCGTTCTGTGTGTGGTGTTTCCATTGTGCCTTTTAACTGCTGGCCGGTCTTCTTGGACGTCTCCTTCTGCCTGCCTGTCTGTCCTGCATAGTGGCTGTTCCATCCTTACGTCGCACGTCGCAGGGGATTGCTGTAGCCAGGG
Source organism: Protobothrops mucrosquamatus (assembly GCF_001527695.2). Taxonomy (NCBI): domain Eukaryota; kingdom Metazoa; phylum Chordata; class Lepidosauria; order Squamata; family Viperidae; genus Protobothrops; species Protobothrops mucrosquamatus. The sequence goes on from NW_015389303.1 coordinate 78,194, forward strand.
GATTCCCGGAGCAGAACGTCTCTTCTCCAGCATTGTGGGAATCTCTCCATGGAAGGAAGGAAGGAAGGACGGAAGGAAGGAAGGAAGGAAGGAAGGAAGGAAGGAAGGAAGGCCGTTCCTGGGAGAAGCAAAAAGCCGCAGTGTTGCAGGAAGAGGTGCTCAAATGGGAAACTCGTCATCCAGGCAACGCAACTCATTCTGCAGAGGCTCGTGGGCAGAGGCCAAGCAAAGGCCCTCCACGTCCTCTCGGAGGGCTGATTCCTTTGGTTCCGGAGTCCCTCGGGGGGCTGCCCGGAACACCCTTGGGGGGAATATCACATTACGCCTCCCATCTCTTCCCAACGTCCGGATGGTTCCCAGAGGCAGGTAATCTGGGGGGGGGGGGAAGGCAAAGGGCCCCATGGCTGGGGGGCTTCTGACCGCCCTGAGCCGTCTGAAGAGAGCCGATGGGCCCCTCCCGGTCGTCTTCCAGAGTGCAGGCGGTCCCCTGCCTACGAAAATTCCGTTGCTAAGTGAGATGTTTGTTAAGTGAGATTTGCCCCATTTTACAACCTTTTTTGCCCCTGCCGTTAAGTGAATCCCTGCGATTGTTCAGTCACATGGTTGTTAAGTGAACCTGGCTTTCCCCCCCTTGACTTTGCTTGTCAGAAGGTCGCAAAAGGGGATCACATGACCCCCTGGGACAGGACAGCCGTCATAAGTGTGAGTCAGTTGCCACAGGCCCAAATTTTGATCACCTGACCCCGGGTTTGCTGTAACAGCGGTCAGTGTGAGAAACTTACGTCCTAAGTCCCTTTTTCCAGTGCCGTTCTGACTCCGAACGGTCACTAAACAAACAGTGGCAAGTAGGGGGTCTGCCTGCCTCCGGTGGGCCGTGTCCCGTCAGGGCCGGCCAGGATGGCTGCTGCGGCTCAAGGGAGCTCGGTCCGGGAGACCCTCTTCAGCCCTCTTGGACCCCCGTCCGGAGAGGCCACCAAGACAAGGGTCCCTGAGACCGGAAGGGATTTTTGCAGCCCCCCCCCCATTTCACCAGGAAATCTCTGCTGCCAGGGGCCCCCGTCGGGCAGAAACTGCTTTAGGGCCCGGTCGCAGGTTTTCTGGAAGTCGGTTTCTCGTTTCCTGAAAAATGCTGGGGGGGGCAGATCAGAGAGTGCAGCTGCTCGGTGCCCCCCCCTCAGAAGGCCAAAGGAGGGAGGAACATTCATCAGGAATCAAAGGCCACAAATGGGAAGCAGATAAGCGGAAATGCTCGGCTTCAGCAAAGCACATGTGTGACACCGCCCCCCACCTACCCCTCCCTCTGGCTCTGGGCTGCAAGTCGGCAGGAGCCCCGGGCCGAGAGGGCTTCTTAAAAGGGGGACCCTGAATGGCCCTGCAAGGGGGGGGGGACAAGGATGCAGCTTCTCTCGGAGGAAGGAATCGCTAATTCAGCTGTGCATCATCGTCGTCTTCCTCCTCTTAAACTTTCTCCCAGCCAGAAGTAGGTTGTAGGCCTCTCCACCTAGGCCAGGGGTAGGCAACCATGGCTCTTTTGTGACTGGTGGACTTCAACTCCCAGAATTCCTGAGCCAGCATGGCTCAGCTTGGAAACCTCTCCCTTTCCCCTCAGCGTGGCTGCCTCAGGAATTCTGGGAGTTGAAGTCCACCAGTCATAAAAGAGCCAAGGTTGCCTACCTCTCGCCTAGGCTTTCCTCATAGGTCTTCTCCAGGGTTGGTGCTTGTGGGCCCATTCTGGGTGAGGTCGCCACGGGAACCACGTTCAGCAACCGCCACCATGCAGGTCAAGGCCCGAACGAGAGGAGTGAAGGTCTTTCCTGTGTGGCCTCAGATGGGCACTGCCATTCCTGGAGAAAATGGCTGCTCTTTTGGTCCAGCAGAAGCCCTGCGGTCTGTGGAGAAGCTCTCTTTTGCTGGGTGTCACCTGATTAGGGAAATGCACAGGTATAGGAAAGGTGGTCCTTGACTCAATAGTGGTAACCGTGAGAAGGATCTTGGAGCCTTGGTGGACAATCACTTAAATATGAGCCAGCAATGTGCCGCAGCTGCCAAAAAAGCCAATGCAATCCTAGGCTACGTTAGCAGTCTTCCAATATCTGAGGGGTTGTCACAAAGAAGAAGGAGGTCCACCTACTCTCCAAAGCGCCCGAAGGCAGGACGAGAAGCAACGGATGGAAACTAACCAAGGAGAGAAGCAACCTAGAACTAAGGAGAAACTTCCTGACCTTGAGGACAATTAACCAGTGGAACAGCTTGCCTTCGGAAGTTGTGGATGCTTCATCACTGGAGGTGACTGGACAGCCCTTTGTCTGAAATGGTAGATGGTCTCCTGCTTGAATAGGGGGATGGACTAGAAGACCTCCAAGGCCCCTTCAAATTTGGTTAGTCTGTTGTCTGTTGTACAGGTATGATCCTTACAAGCCATCCAAGGGGACGACCATCCTGATGATGTTCAGTCGTGTTTGACTCTTAGCAACTCTGTGGGCAGATCTCTCTCCTCCTCTTCGGATCTTGCGTGACTTCCCACTAGGACAGTAGGATCCGGTTCTTTTTAGCCAGCTGGCTTTCCTAACGGTTTAGCTTGTTTGACTTCTGGAGTCAGCAAGGGTGGGTGTCCATAGCAGATTCTGGGAATTGTATGGATAAAGTTTATTTTGATTCCACCGAAGCCTTTACAGGATTTAACAACCCGTGGCATTCTGACGCAAAAGCCAGCGAATAATGGCTCAGGTGACGCATCAGTTCAATGTATGCTTTGCTTCTCAAGAGGCCACTTTAGAAGCACTTGGAGATACAATGATAGGATGGGTGACTTCTTAGGGCCAGGCTGCCTAACCTGTTTTTTCATCCATTTATTTGTTCTATTAACTGTCAAACCTCCCTGAATTGGTTCTCCTTTGGATCTGCCAACCTCCCACGTGATGTGAGCGTGCAGGAGAGACTTTGGACCGCAGTCTTCCTCACGTACAGGTCTGGCACAAACAGTTGAGTGAAAAGAGCAACTAAGATGATTAAAGGCCTGGAGACAAACACGAAGAACGGTTGCAGGAACTGGGCACGGCCAGTCTGGAGAAAAGAAGGACCAAAGTTGACAGGGTAGCAGTGCGTTTGAATATCTGAGGGGCTGCCACAAAGGAGAAGAGGGGGTCCACCTATTTTCCAAAGCACCTGAAGGCAGGACAAGAGACAATAGATGGAAACTAACCAAGGAGAGAAGCAACCTGGAATTAAGGAGAAACTTCCTGACAGTGAGGACAATTAACCAGTGGAACAGCTTTGCCTTCAGACATTGTGGGCGCTCCATCACTGGAGGTTTTTAAGAAGAGGCTGGACAGTCACTTGTCTGAAATGGTATAGGTTCTCCTGCTTGAGCAGGGGGGGGCTGGACTAGAAGACCTCCAAGGTCCCTTCCAGGTCTATTCTGATTGACTGAGAGGATCAAAACTAGCTCTGTTTATCTTAATCCTTTCTTTCCGGCTTCTTCGCAGGGGTAGGTAGCAACAGGATGACCCTGGCCGAGGAGTGGAATTAATGAAGGTTTGTTTTAACAGCGGTTCGATTTCAGTAGCTCTTAATGAGGCCTTTGATAACAAGGTTCTCTAATTAACAAGGCAGCTTTTCAGCCCTGCCCCTAATCCTCTAATTGTTAACACATTTTCTCCAAGTCAGTCTATTTTCTGGCCGCAACAGAAATGGCCTTTTTCTCGTGATTGTCCCTCCTTTGGGACACGGGGGCTCGATCGATCACCCAGAGCAGATGGAAATGTAAATGAAATCAGAAGTTTCCAGTTCTGGTTGTTTTGAAGAATATGGAGTTTGTCAGGATTGGTAGAAAATGGTTTATAGCAGGGGTGGGCAGCTGCGGCCCCTTTATGACCTCAGCGTGCCTGGCTGAGGAATTCTGGGAGTTGAAGTCCACAAGTCATCAAAGGGCCAAGTTTGAAGACCCCTGCCTTAGACCATTTCAGGCAAATGGTTGTCCAATCTCTTCTTAAAAACTTCAAGTTTTGGAGCATCCACCACTTCTGGAAGTTCCACTGATTAATTGTTCTGTCAGGAAATTCCTCTTTAGTTCCAGGTTGCTTCTCTCTTTGGTTAGTTTCCATCCGTTGCTTCTTGTCCTGCCTTCAGGGGCTTTGGAAAATAAGTTGACCCCCTCCTCTTTGTGGCAGCCCCTCAAATATTAGCAGTCTGCTATCCTTCACCCCTAGTCCTTCTTTTCATTAAACTAGAACATGCCCAATTCCAGCAACTGTTCTTCATATGTTTTAGCCTCCAGCCCCCCTGATTGTCCTCTTTGCTCTTCTCTGCACCCTTTCCAGAGTCTCAACATCTTTTTTACATCGTGGTGACCGAAACTGGCTGCCGTATTCCAAGCCTGGTCTTTCCAAGGCATTATTAAGCGGTAGATTAATTACTTCTGGTAATCTTGATTCTCTCCCTCTGTTCATGCAGCCTAGGAGAGCACAGGGAAGCAATAATTCACTTGACAAGACAGGAAATAAATCAATTAGTGCACCGGGCCCTAGAATACCGATGGGTGTGCTAATTTGAGATAAGCCTCACTCCGAAAGATGAAAGACGGTGGAAAAAGCAGCGCTTGCCAAATGTAGAGAAAACGGTGCTAAGAAAATAGCCACTTTGGCAGAGGCGCCCAGAGAAACGCAACTGCTGATCAGACGGCCAGCAGGTGCCCTGCCCCGGGTGGCTGGCGGAGGCCCCGGATCCGTGGCCGAAGGAGCCGCAGGAGAGTCGGCAGCAACATCACCGAAGGTCAAAGCCGGAGGACCCCGTGGAGTGAGAGAACACAAAAGTCCAGCCATCCGTCAGAAGCCCAAGCTATAAAACAGTGTGAATTCCAAAACAACAGCTCCAGAGGACAGAGATTTATGACAGCCGGACTCCAGGCGTCTTGGATTCTTAGAGCTGTATTTTATAGCTGGTGTGCCTCTTGCCCTGTTCCAGTCCAGCTTGTTGCGTTTGGAGCAACTGCAGGAAATTGACCTCTTCCTCTCTTTTTTTTCTTCTTGCTCTACTCTTCCCCCCCCCCCCCCCCCCCCCCCCCCCCCCCCCCCCCCCCCCCCCCCCCCCCGCCCCGGCTGTCAGCATGCCTAGGTCTCGGCTCTTAGGGGCCTGGGCCATGGCAGATCCTTCTAGGCCCAGGTCAGGCAGAGGTTGGCACTGCAATCCACTCTGGATGCCCAGTCCAGGATCATCCCCTCAGAATTGGAAGCTCCCGGCCCATTAGCCGTGGGAAGGCCCTCTTCTTCAATATTCATCTGACATGTTTTCCATCAGAAGAGGAACTCATTAGCTATACGGGGCTTACATTGTGGTGTCCTGTGCAGAATTCCCTGCAGGGTAAGGGATGAACAAGCTACATGGAGGACAACAATCCAAGCTTTGGGTTCTCCAGTTCCTCCAGCGTCTCCCAGAACAGAAGAGCATGAGAAGAATGGTTGCAGGACTTGGGTTTGGCCAGTCTAGAGAAAAGAAGGACCAGGGGGGACATGATAGCAGTCTTCGAGTATTTGAGGGGCTGCCACAAAGAAAAGGAAGAGGGGGTCAACGTATTCTCCAAAGCCCCTGAAGAAGGCAGGAGAAGAAGCAACGGATGGAAACGAGTCAAGGAGAGAAGCAACCTGGAATTAAGGAGAAACTCCCTGACAGGGAGGACAATTAACCAGTGGAACAGAAGTTGCCTCCAGAAGTTGTGGGTGCTCCATCACTGGAGGTTTTTAAGAAGAGACTGGACAGTCACTTATCTGAGATGGCATAGGTTCTCCTGCTTGAGCAGGGGGTTGGACTAGAAGACCTCCAAGATCCCTTCCAGCTCTGTTCTGGTTGAACTCAGCCAACCACCTGGCGTGGGTACTTGAGGGAACTGCAGCCCTTCAGCGCCTCCCCAGAGGGTCGGGACCAGTCCGCTCTTAGGTGGGGCAGGCTTGTTCCCACAGCAGGCCCCACAACTGAAAGCCGTGTGGCCAAACCAGAGTTGTGCAGCTCTGCCCGGGGACAGAAAGAAGGTGTGGAGGAACCTTCTCAGGATCTGGTGTTCCTTATTCTGGCCAGGGAAAGAATGTCTTCTACTGGCCACCGGGCAGGAAGAGGCGTTGGTCTCGAAAGAAGGCACATCTCCGTGGAAATGTCACGGGATCCAACCTGGGTCGGTCACCAGGACCAGAGGCTTAGTCTTCCGAGCTTTTGGACTGGTGCTGGATCCCATTCTTGGGGAAGTTCTCCCTAGCAGAATGCGTGCACGGGTTCTGAGGTGAGGGAAGTCCCCTGAGGATGGGCTCCAGCCGAGTCCGAAAGCTTTCCGGTCCTGGTGACCGACTCAGGTTGGGTCCTGCATGTGAACGAGAGCAGTGACCAACTTGTCAGAGTGGCCCCCGAACATCCAGGGCTGCCGGTGAGCCCCCCTCCCACGTGGCTTTGAAAGCTCTTCGCTTCAAGGTCGGAAAGCGGCCCTTTCTGGGAACAGAAGGCAGTGAAATGCACGTGTTGGCTAATATATAACTGCAGAAGCCAAGCCCCGTACCCTGATTTTTTTAAAAAAAATAGTTGTAGAAAAAACAGGAACATCTTCTTGTACAAACATGTAATCAGGCAATGAAAAATTTCCTTGGCAAGGTTGCGTCCCTGGAGTTCATTAGAAGCTAATTGGAGTCTGATCTGGAAGGCTGGTTCAGGGCCCTGGGGATGCTTTGTTCTTTGGAAACGTAAGATCCGAATTCACCCCAGATCTCACTCCAAGCCACCTTGCAGTGTTCACAACAGCGTGAAGATCAGAATTATTCCTCCTGTCTCTGCGCAATGTGGCTGTAAGGGTGACAAAAAGATAGTCTGGCAGTTTAGTCAAAAATGGCCACCAAACTCCTGTGTCTCTTTAGATTCCATCGAGTGGTGTAATTTTATTAAAGCCCCTGTTAATCACCACAACTCTGTTTCTACATTTATAGAAAGAAAGAAATAAAAAAAAAAGAACGAAAGAAAGAAAGAAAGAAAGAAAGAAAGAAAGAAAGAAAGAAAAAGAACGAACGAACGAACGAACGAAAGAAAGAAAGAAAGAAAGAAAGAAAGAAAAAGAAAGAAAAAGAAAAAGAAAACTCTCCTTGTTCATTTCTGAAAACGATCACAGTGCAATACATCACCCACATTAAGTTTAGGAAGAATTTTTGTCTGCCCTGAATTTTCTGCTCATCGGAGACATCTGACCTGCAACAACACCCACAATTAAGTGATAAATTATCAGAGTCCTTGCCACTGGTTGCCCGAGTAGGAGAGGCTGTGCCCTTTTGTGTCCCAAGTTTATTCTTTCCACGCCAGTTGATTCATCTGCAAAATTCACATTTCCCATCATTTGTCATTCTTGTCATAAAAGCGCCATACACTGAAGGATTGTTTCATTCCTCCTTTCTGAGACTTTCTTAGTCATGGTTGCCAGTGCATTTGAAGTCAAGGCAGAACACACACGAGGCAACTCCTTCTCAGTAGCAGAATGGAGATTCAGAGTTTGGAGAAATGTTCAGGTGACTGGCGGCTGCCCTCAAGTTTTTAAGAGTGGACTGGACAGTCATCTGCCTGAAATGGTAGAGCAGGGGTCTTCAAACGTGGCCCTTTGATGACTTGTGGACTTCAACTCCCAGCATTCCTCAGCCAGGATGCTTTAGGACAGGGGTCTTCAAACGTAGCCCTTTTATGAATTATGGATTTCAACTCCCAGAATTCCTCAGCCAGGATGCTTTAAGACAGGGGTCTTCAAACGTGGCCTTTGATGACTTGTGGACTTCAACTCCCAGCATTCCTCAGCCAGGATGCTTTAGGACAGGGGTCTTCAAACGTGGCCCTTTGATGACTTGTGGACTGCTGAGGAATTCTGGGAGTTGAAGTCCACAAGTCATCAAAGGGCCAAGTTTGAAGACGCCTGTGGTAGAGGGTCTCCTGTTTGATTAGAGGACCCCCAAGCTCCCTTCCTACTCTGCGGTTCTGTTGTGTTAAGTACGGTGCCAGTTGAGGTCCCCAGATGAGTGTTGAAGGACGAGTCAACAGCTGTTGGGCTCTTCGTGGAGAAATGGGGCGATGGTCTTCATTTCTAGAAGCAAAATGTCTCTAGACTAAACAAGAGTACAGGAGTGGCTGCCATCACCCCTCTAAGTGGATCTCTTGAAACAGATGATATACATCACAAATGTTGTGGTTGGTGTACAGAATGAGGGACCAGCATTTGGTGGACTGCTCTGGTGGGTCTGAAGAATTTCTCCTCCAGGGCGGATTGCAAGGCTTGTCCAAACGTGTCCTGAATTTCAGGAGTTCTCTCTCTCTCTTTTATTTTTGGAGGGTGCCAGATCAGAATTGTGCAGCCCTTTCCTGGATTACTCCGTCCTTCTGTAGATTCCTCTCACTAGAGTAGAATAAAGAATTGTGGTTTTCTTTTCTCCTTTTGAAATTGCTCCCTTTATGATCCTCCCCGGCTTTTGGAGATGAGAAGGTATTATGTCTATTTAGAATAAAGCACT